>NC_057742.1:24798590-24859261 GCF_004010195.1 Chiloscyllium plagiosum
TGCAAACTCCACACAGTCAGTCGCCTGAGTCGGGAATTGAACCCGGGTCTCTGGCGCTGTGAGGCAGCAGTGCTAACCACTGTGCCACCGTGCCACCCACTAAATGGCCATCTGCTAAATGGCCATCCAGTTCCGAATCTTGACGTGTAGAAGCTTTGCTGGAAAGTGATCAGTGGTAAGCTGTACAATATGCATCTACCCAAAGAAAAGCTTTGCACGGCATCTTTCAGATGACAAGAGGAATAGTGCAGTGTATTGTTATTGAAGAAAAACAAATTGTGTGTTGCTCAAAACTTTGAAATTCCATTAAATTTGCTAACAGCACTTCTCACAAAACTCACTTTTCTTTTCAGTAATTAGCAGGAAAATCCTGAGCAACATTTAGCTCTGTACCGACACTGGTTAATACAATAATCTAATTTTTTATCTTAATATTTGTGAGACATTGCTGTGTGCATATTTGTAATAATTCCTGATGAAGGGCTTATGCTCAAAACGTCGATTCTCCTGCTCCTCGGATGCTGCCTGACCTGCTGTGCTTTTCCAACACCACACTTTTTGACTCTGATCTCCAGCATCTGCAGTCCTCACTTTCTCCCATTGGCTGATGTCCCAAAACTGTGGTAAATACTGTATAAATGCTTGTCATTTCTCTCTTTATCAGTTAAGCTAACATTTTATCCAATAATATTTTTCATAGCACACGTAACCTCAAATCTAGATCGAACCATCTTTCTTTGTAGTCCCTGTATTTTCCCACCATTTATAGATTTTATATAACTTTTGCTAAAAGTCAGGGTGAAAGTGGCAGAAATTTGGCAATCATTTACCAGCTTCCAAATAGAATGAGGTAAATATATGACAAGATTTTGGGACAGAAGTGATGATTTTTTTTGAAGTCAAAATTTGAGATGTCAGCTATCACTTGAAATGTTGGGAGAATGTTGGGTGATTTCACCATTCACAGGATCCACCTCATGACAAGAAAATTTCTTTCATTTGGCCATCTACTGTTGCAGTTCAGCCACAGGCAAATTCTTTTGAAATGCTGACAAATTTTGCCATAATTGCCATAAAAGCTGCTGGCAAATACTTAGCAGATCTGGTAACATCTGAGGAGAAAGAAACATAATTTATACATTCATGTCTTTCCAATGACCTCAAAAGCACAATTCAGGAGTTTGATTGAATAGTCTTCACTTCTTCTGATGGAAATAATTTGAAGAATTAATTTTTAGGTGAAAATCAGCAACATATGTCAATGTTTTTACATTAGGTTGAAAGCACATTAATTAATGAACTAGCTCAACACATTTATCAAAACACAAAGGAAGTCTCTCAAATGCAAAATGCAAGATCCATTAAAAACTGATGCTGGCTTTAATGAAAAGTCATTTTTTTTGTTCATCATTTTAATATGGTTGATTACCTATTAAAACGAACAAGTTAATGACTGTCTTAAAATAGCCACAAACAGAACATTTCACAAATCTATTTGTCACTGTATTATAGAAGAGAAGAAAGACCTGGTTCAGCCCTCAAATGGGCATACAGCTAGAGCCCTAATGGAGTGGAGAACGTCTGGAGACTAATGTAGCTACTCAAACATAAAAAAAATACTTCGGTCAGATTTGATGCACCTTAGGTCAAGGAGAACAGCTGGACACAATTGCTTTTGACAGAGCAAATATCCTCACCACCTCTTCAGACAATTCCAGCAGATCAAATCCTGGAAACATAGAATGGTTACAGCACTGAAAGGGATATTTGGCCCATTGTGTCCATAATAGTTCTTCCTTGGTACAACACTGCTAGCCCCATTCACTCTCCTTTACACCTTGCCCTGTAGTTTTTTTTCCTTTTCAGGTAATTAATAAATTCCATTTGGAGTCTTTCTCACACATTCTCAGGTAGTGTATTACATTATACAGCATTTCCCAGTGTTCCCCACTCGGTTAATCTATCTATATCACTTTTTGGACACCTTATGTATGCACCTTATCTTCTTACTCATCTTTCAGTCATAAACAGATTTAGCATATTTTTGACACCTTCATCCAAGTCATTGATCTACGTTGTGAAGTGTGGAGGTGCTAAAGCAGTTTCTTGTGCCATTCCACTTGTCATATCTTGCCAACCCCAAAAATTACCTATTCATATCTACAGCCTATTTCCTGTTAGCTAGCCAGTTCTCTGACCATGTTACTAAATTACCCCTGTGCCATGATCGCACATTGAATGAGATCTTTGACATGGCACACTGTTAAGAGCCTGCTGCAAATTAAGTGCAGCAATCCAAATGTCCCCATTATCCACATTGTTAGTTACTTCCTCAATAAAGCTCCAAACAATTAGTAAAATATGACTCCCCTTCCACAAAACCATGATGACTCTGTCTGATTATACTGAGATTTTGTGACTGCCCCTGTTATATCCTCCTTTATAAAAGGTTCCAGCATTTTCCCTATGACACATGTTACACTAAGTGGTCTGTCACTTCTCATATTCTGTCTTTCCCTTTCTTACGTGTGTGCCACAATGAGGAGGTTTGGTCTTGAAGATTCCAAAAAAGGAAAGCATTAGAGAAATCCACCTTATACTTGAGAGCTGTGTGAACTAAGGTTTTACAGCAGATGAGGGAAAAAAAAGAGTGAAGAGAGAGAAGGACAATGTTTTGGAAGTAAGATAAATTGGGTTGGATTGGTGAAGAAATCAGAACTTGAGGTAGAAGTAGGATGTCAAGTTCCTACACCTTTGGATTAGGCAGTGAGATGGCAACTTGAGGCTGATAAACTCAAAGTCAAAAAAGATTAGCTTTGGTTTTGCTAATAATGAGGCGGAAGGGAGTTTTAACTAAACCAGTCTTAATATTGAAGACTGAAAAAGTAGGGCAACTGTTTTCATTGTATTCGCAAAGGTAGACAGTGAGAGCCTGGTGTCAATGATAAATGTTGATTCAATGTTGTCAGAGGAAAGATGAAGAAATTACTCTTCTTGTTTTGTAATTTTGGACAATGTATTGGTCTGGTTTAAAGTGAAAACATTTTGCACTTATACCTATAATAAAAATCTTAGGAGGAATGCCTCCGACTTATGCACAAACAATACACCAACAGACAACTTGTTCTCTGCTAATTACAATGGAAACCAACCACTTGCTGATTAAAGAACAGGGCTGACCAGTTACTTGTGAACATGCTGTTTAAGAACAATTCCAAATGTAATCCCTCTGTTACAAACAGCATTGTTATGGCAGCAATGTTACAGTAGTTTATTGACGAGTGTGATCTAGAGACTTAGACAAATGGATTAGAGAGAGGAGATCAAACATCACTAGAGCAGATGGGGAATTCTATTAATGAGATTAGAAAACAAGAACAATGTAACTATCATCAAGTATCATAAAAATAACTGGGTTATGAATGTTCTTAATGAAAGGAACTCTGCTATCCTTACCCAGTTTGGTCGAACTGTGACTCAAGTTTCACATTAACCTCTTTTAACTGGCCTCTGAAATTTTCCTGAAAGCCTCTCAGTTATATTAAACCCTTCCCCGCACAACAAAAACAACAGGAATAACCTCAGACAGGCCACTTGGCATCAATCTGGATTCAGAACTGACCTTAATCACAATAGGATTTGATTACCAGTGTAGACAACCCTTGCTGAAATTGTACAAGCCTTTGATGAGACCTCACCTGGAATATGGTGAAGTTTTGGTCCCATTGTCTACGAAAGGATACAGAGATGTTATAGAGATGTATTATTAAGGTTCACCAGATGCATCCCAGAGCTAATGGGATTGTCTTCTTGGGAGATAATGAGGAGACGAGGCCTGTATTCCTTCAAGTTTAGATAAATGAGAGGTAACCTGCTTGAAATTTACAAAATTCTTACAGGGCCTGACATGGATAAGATGTTTCCCCTAGCTGAGGTATCTAAAAATAGGGGTCATCATTTCAGGAGAAGATCTAAGCCATTTAAGAGTGAAATAATATGTAAAGTGACAATGATTAGTGACAACAAATGTAGATCCAGCTCACTCAGAAACTTGGGTAACTATAATGGAGAAAAAGAAGAATCAGCAGAATTGAACATATGTTTTGGTGAGGTTATCGTAATAGAGGCTACAACTAATCTCCCAGAAATGTTAGGGAACCAAGGGTCCGGTGAGAGGGCAGAACTGAAGCAAATCAGTATTAATAAGAAAAATCGTGCTGAGGAAAGTAATGGACTTAAAGGGTGACAAATCATGAGGGCATAGCAATCTATATCACAGAGTACTAAAGGAAGTCACCATGGAAACATTGGATGCATTGGTGGTCACTTTCCAAAATTCTACATGCTCTTGAGTACTTTCTACAGATTGGAGGAAGTAAAATGTAACCCCACTATCTAAAAAGGGAGGAAATTTTAAAAATCAGAATTACAGACAAGTTAGCCTAATGTCAGTGGAGTGGAAAATATTAGAGTTGATTATAAAAGTTGCATTAACAGACAATTTGGAAAACATTAATGGGATTGGACAAAACGAACATGGGTATATAAAAGGCAAATCATGCTTAACAGCTATCCTGGAGTTTTTTTGAGGATGTACCTAGCATAGTAGATAAGGGAGAACCAGAGGATTTAGTGTATTTGTATTTTTAGAAGGCTTTTGATAAGGTCCATCATAACAGGTTAGTGGACAAAGTTGATATACATTCGATGAAAAATAGTATGTCATGCATTAAGAACTGTTTGCCAGGCAGGAAACAGTGTGAGAATAACTGAAACAACATAAATTGCTGGAAAAGCTGAGTAGGTCTGTCAGCATTTGTGGAGAGAAATCAGAGTTGATGTTTCGGGTTGAGTGATCCTTCCTCAGAATGGAGGAATAAATGTGAGAATAACTTTGTTTTTTCTCTGGAGTGGTTAGTCATAACTAGTGGGGTGGCACAAGGATCAGTACTTGGGCTCCATGAAACATATAAATTACCTTGATGACCAAATGCAACATTTTCAAGTTTGTTGATAACCTAAAACTGGGCAGGATATGGGTTGTGTGGAAGATGCAAGGAGGCCTCAAGATCATTTGGACAAGCTATGTGAGTGGGCAAACATGGCTGATGCAGTACAATATAGTCAAATATGAAATTATACACTTTGATGAGAAAATCTGAAAGGAAGAGTTTTAGAAAAATGGCGATATGTTGGGAAATCTGAAAATACAAAGAGATCTGGGTGTCCTAGTACACCAGTCAAAGTGGACAGATAGACAGACAGATGCAGAAAACAATCAGGAAGGCAAATGGTGTATTAGCCTGCATTGCAAGAGGATTTGAGTTCAGAAGCAGCGATGTCTTACTGCAGTTATACAGGGCTTTGGTGAAACCACACCTGGGGCATTACATGCAGTTTTCCTACCTAAGGAAGGAATACTTACTGTATAGAGTGTAGGGAGAGTTCACTAAGCTGATACCACAGTTGGCAGGACTGTTTTGTGAGGAAAGATTGGTTTGGTGTTCACTATATTTGGAAGGGCAAGACAGTATCTGAATGAAACGTTTAAAATTCTAACAAGGCTGAACATATTAGATGCAGGAATGATATCTTTCGTTTTGAGGATAGGTCACAGGACCCAAAATGTTAATTCTGCTTTCTCTCTTCAGATGCTGCCAGACATGCTGAACTTTTCCAGCAATTTTGAATTTCCAGCCTCCGCAATGCTTCTTTTTTAATGATTTTTATAATTACTGGTGAGGCTAGAACGAGGGCAGTGTCGGGATATGAACTAGCACTGAGATGAGGAACAATTTCTTCACTCAAAGGATATATATGGATATGTACAAGCTAGAGATAGATACATTGTCAGATTGTAAAGACATCAAGAGGTAAAAATACATGGAAGAAAATGTATATTTCATGAAGTAAGAGGTTTTGCCAAATTTAAACAAAATCTCTAACAAATATTTTTCACAATTTATTCCAGCATAACCTAATCTTCTTAATAAACCTGCTTTCAAACAAGCTCCTAATTAAGTGGTAATTACTGATAATAGTTTACTTCATGCTTTGTATTAGAAATTCAAGTTCAAATTTTCCTAATTGCTAAGTAATGAAAAGCTGGCCACATGAATTATATTACATGGTGAGTCAGTGTCCCCAAATATCATTGATACTATGTTAGAGTGAAGGACAATCATTTGGCATATTGACTGCCTGAAGATCTTCGAAATTCAATTCACTGTTTTACTCCTTGAGTCAACTACCTTACCAGCAGTGCTTTATGGTATTAATGCACCCATTAACCTATTCTGTAATGCAAGTCTAATAAATTATGTTGTTTTCATTAGTCAGTTTGAAGCATAGTCTCTTATGGGTGATAGCTATCAGAGTTGGTAAATTTCTAAAACTGCATCTGTTTATTAACAGCATATTCTTTCAGCAGAAGCCAAACATGTTTTAGTTAAATCTGTTTCATAAATGTGACATGGAAATATGCCAGTTCATAAAGCAACTGCCTCAGACAGCCTGCCAGGATATTAATGTTAATCAACTTATTTTAGTCTATACCGATGGGATAATAAGAAGTCCCTGTACTTTACATAAAAATCTTTTCAATCAGTGTTAGTGGTAGGCTGCATACTAATGAGCACCTCTCACAAGCTGGGAAATGGCAAGTGGCACCCATGGATGAACACAATGCACTGGACAAGCACTAGCACCAATTAGATAGTTACAGGAAAATAATATTGATATATTTCCTGATTTTCTACTGGATCATTGTCAAACTGTCATTGATACAGTGATATTGATGACGTGTTGCAAGAATATAATTATTTGTGATTGGCATTTTCATTACTGGATAATAAACGATTTTCTTTGTTTAGTTCAGTGATGAAAGAATTTGGTTTAAAATAATCTGTTTTTTAACATTGTTAAATAAGATATTGATAAAATGTTGTGTATGATAGATCAGAATTACCTTAACCCTTTTTTAGTGGACCATCTTACTGTGCATCAGGGAGACCGATTTGCTGGATATAAGCATTTCATGCAAAAATGCTGAAATCGCAGTACTTTGAAGGCAAAATTTTCAGTTCTTAAAAGAATTCAATTTTAAAATGCCCTGGCTGAGCATTTCATAATTTGTAATCCGCATTCTCCCTTCTTGTCATTTTATGGGAACCTTTTCAGTGATTTGTGAGAGTAATTAGAACATACTCCATACATTTATGTATCAACATAATATTGTTTTGTAAATTATGATAACATTCATTTGTTAAATTTTGATATGGGGAGTAAAAAAAATGATATACAAATCAAGTGACCTTGTCTAATGTCCACCTATCATTTTATTCTAACGAGTGCTTCATAAGTGCACAAGATTGATGCCAAGATATGAAGAAAAACATTGCATTTTGTAATGACCACTATGAGCTACCCAGGAATTCATAATACTTCCTTAAATTCCAGTGAGACCTCACTGAGTTCAAACAGATGAGGCATTATAGACTCTACCACTTTTTGGAGAAGGAGGTCATTTGAAACTCGGACTAAAATACAGCATTGGTATTCCATGTGCTATTGCTACTCACTTTCAGATAGAAATCAAAGCAGGAAGGGAAAAAGCTTTCAACTCTATCAATCTGTGTCACATATTTTCCCCCGAAACTTCTTGCTTTTGTCTAATATTTAACTGAATCTATTACTTTTTCCGATGTCATTGAACTGACAATGCATATTTCATTCAAGAATTCGTTGAATAACCTTGCTGGATGATGCTTCATCTCTTGTCTCCACAACTAATCACAACCTTTTAACTTAAGATATTATCAATATCAATGCAAAAAGCATCCCTGAAGTAACCTCTCCTCTTCCTCATAGGTTCCATTTTACACAAGGCAAGAAACTATTTATTGTCATATACATTTATTGTGTGGATCTTAACTTCTTCTGAAAAACTCATCACTCCTTAGCCATTCCTTCATCTTAGGCTTTAAGATTCAAGAAAGATCTTCGCTTGTACCTTTTGCAATGTTGCAAGTATTACTCACATCATAAGGTTTTAACTTCTTTATATATTTTAAAATTCAGCTTTTAGATTTCATACAAAAAACAACTTTCAACAAGAAGACAATTTAGTGATTTTTCTCGCCTGCTTGTGATAATATGCTCTTGTGTTCTCTCTGTAACTAACACAGCACAGTTGAATTAGGAAAGAAAAATCTCGCAAGTTCTTCATAGGAGTAGCTAAAGGTTTATGATGACGGATTTGACAGAAAGGCTGCAGACTTATTCCACAGTCTGCAGTTAACAAATCTTCATCCATTCACCACTCCTGCCCTTTTATCCTTTGCAAATCTTGGTAGTGTCTTACACTTTACCGGTTTTAGCTTAATGGATCCAAATGAGTCATCTACCACCACACTCTCACCCAATGCAGTCTCAATTGGAATGTTTTGCTGCATAAAATGTTTTTCCTTACATTGTTTCTTTTGTGATTCATCTTATGACAGCATCCATTAGCTCTCAACCCTGCCACTAGTGCCCTATTGACCCACAGATGTGATTAAGAAGGAATCAAAAACATATTGGTTACTTGTGGAAAGGATATTGAATTAATGTGCTTTATGTCAATCTAAAAAAAAGGCCAAGATCATAATTTCAATCCTCAATGTTCCAAACAGGCTATGATATGGAAACATATTCTTTGGAATAAAGAATTTTTTCAACCTCCTAGGTAATTCTGTTTCAATTACAGAACAAAAGCACAGCATTATTGTTTTTCTTTGAGTCTAACAAGAGTAGTATTAACTCCATTTTATAATCAATGCTGTTTCTAACACCAAAGTAAGACTTCAACTCTAGATTTTATACATGTTATCCATTTTAGGTAAAAGTAATCTTCATGAGAAAATCAAAGTTATTCTGCCTGAATGTCAATGAATGAAGGAATGAAAGCTTAAAAATGAGGAGAGGGGTCAGTAAATATATAAAGAACAAATGACTCAATGTGGAATGTAATTGAAAAGTGCAAACCAATATTGATTATAAGGAAAGGGCAGTGGTTTATATTCTCATGAGAGGTAGGTATAATAATTGTTTTTGAAATACTTAAACTTCATTTATTTCTCATATGACTTCAAGTTTAATGTCTGTTTCAGAGAGCAATGTTCTTCAGTGGTACAAAGGTGCTTAAATGTACATGTTTCATTGGGAATAGCTTGGACTATATCCTATCTTCTCCATAAATGGTGCATCTTGAAGCAAAGGATTTTTTAGATATTTTCTAATGTATTTTTGTTTCATTTAAGAAACTTGCAGCACTGAGGTGAACGTAAGCAACAACAGTGAATGTTACACATTATTTATTATTAACAATATAAAGGTGAAACGTAAAGTCACCATTGTCCTACCAGACCATAAAGCCACTCTCTCACTAAAGAGACAATGGTGGTGGTTTAACCAGAGGGTTACCATACCTAAGGTGAATGGAGAGTTTGAGAAGGAGAATACTTCATGGTAACCTCAGTATTGGAATTGCATCCACTGTTAAAATCACTCTGCATCACAAACCAGCTGTCTAGCCAACTGAGCATTCATAATATACTTGTTTCTTGTAATAGCATTTTGCCTTTTTACATCTAGAAATTACAGTTGGCAATATTCACCTAGATTGAATTGTTAACTTTTGTGACTCAAGGTCATGGTCCTGTGTTAGACATAACCAAGTTGGTGGAGTGGGCAGATAGGTGCAACTCAATGCTGAGAAGTGTGAGGTGGCATACATTGATAGTAAGAACATTGAAAGACAATATAAAGTACAGGGTATGATTCTAAAGGGGATCCTGGAGCATAGGGTCCTGGGTGTATACATTCACTGATCAATGAAGATGGCAGAACAGTGGAGAGCGCAGTTAGTAAAGCATAGTGTTCTCTGCTTTACTAATAGGGGCATAGAGTACAAGAGCAGAAAGACGATGTTGAACTTGAACATGTTAGACCTTAGCTGGAGTTTTGTGCACCATTCTGGCTGCAACATTATACAAATGATGTGAAAATGTTGGAAAGATTGCAGAACATTTTGCAATGGTTTCACAGATGAGAAACTTCAGTTAAAAGGATAGATTGAAAAAGTTGTGACAAGAAGTTAGAGGCAAGAAGAATAAGAGACATCTGATGTAGGTTTTCAAAATCATGTGCATGCTTGAAAGAATGGTTAGGGAGGAATTGTTCCCATCCCTGAAAGGATCAAGAACTGGAGGGCAAAGACTTAAAAGGAGTTTCAAAAGAGCAAATGCAATGGAAGAAAAAAACTTTATCGCTAAGTGAGTAGTTGGGTACAGAATGCACTGCCTGGAAGTGAGGTGGAGGTAGATTCAAATGAGGCATTGAAGAGGGCATTGGATAGAAATAATGTGTAAGAATACATATCATTCTGCTATAATGAAACAGTTGTATTCCTCTGCAACCTCACACTATAGAAGATTGCTAATAGAAAATCATTATATCCGGTCAGTGACCAGAGAGCCAATAAGGACAGAAATCGCCATTGGTAGTGCCCCATCATTCATGGGAATAGCTGGGGTAAATCTTGGACTCAGTTGCATGTTGACTATGCAGGTCCTTTCATGGGCTCCATGTTCCTGGTCATTGTGGACGCCCGTTCAAAGTGGTTGTATAAAATTTGACTGGTGCACTCAGGGATAATTGAGACGCTGTGAGCATCGTTCACAATCCATGGACTCCTGGAAGTATTGGTCACAGATAATTTACCAGCAGGGAATTTGAATAATTCCTAAAGTCCAGTGGCATTTGGTGCATAAGGATAGTTCCAAATTCTCCATCATCCAATGGTCTAGTGGAAAGAGCAATCCAAAAGTTGAAAGCAGGCTTAAAGAAACTGCCTACAGTTCAAATGATACCAAACTGTTCTCGTTCCTGTTCAATTATAGGACCATCTCACACGCAACAACAGGGATAGCTCCTATTATGGACCAGGCCAGGCCCCCTCAAATATTTTAAGGTAGCCTTGACCCTAACTTTTTTTTCATATTTTAAAGGCAGACGTGCAGTGGATATTCCAGGTGTGATGTTGCTGGTCAAGCCACTCAGCTTTAAGCAAAATAGAATTTATTTAAACGCTGAGTTGAAATACGAACAAAAGAAAACGGAATTTAGAATAGCTTAACTTAACTGAACTGGTACAGCAACTTAACGAAGGAACTGTTCTAATCCAGTAACATTCCATAAACACACCTCTTAGCAAAAAGGTAAATTCAAACAGGTTCTTACAGGCAAGAGGGAACACCATCCAAAGAGATTTCAGAGAGAAAGTCAGTCAGGAATCATTTGCTGAATCTGCAACCTTCCTGGACTCCAGCATCTTGTGACTGCCATGGCTAAACCAAACTAGTAGAAAGAAAAACTGAACTGAGAGAACTGGCCACTCCCCTGTTATTCTTAAACAAGACTCTTCCCAGACCCTTAAGCAGCTCTGCCTTTACGATCTCTCTTTAAAAAAAAAACCCAAGTACAAAATAACCTCATTAAAGTGGCAGCATCATCACACTCTGGTAGAGTTGCTGATGGGGAGAAGTCTCTGCACCAGATTAAACTGATATTCCTGGACCTGGGCGGGATGTGAAACGGCAGCAGAATGCCAATGTTGGCCAAATGCCTCCTCTAAGAAAGGGGGACAATTTTAATTCAGGGGATGAAGTTTGATACCAGAACCATGCAAAAAAGCCCTGCATAGATATGAGGCAAGGATGACGCGAGGTCAGCTCTTGTGACTTACAAAGTTCAGGTGGGTGATACAGTCCTGAACAAATACACAGATCACCTGATAGCCATTAACTTGCAAACAGGGCAGGAGTAAATCATACCTCGTCCCTCAGAACAGCCCAAAGGCCCAGCTGGAACTGCAGATGCTCTCCCTCTATCTAGTGTCGAGGAAGCCTCCGTGTCCAAAATGGATGCAGCCACTGTACCATTACCACCGAGAGGAGAGTCTTCAGAGTCATTCCAAATACAAGAGACTGACCACGGTCCGGTACATGCTGTCTGTGTCTGTGTCTGAGTCTGAGTCAGATGAACTTGACCTGGGGCGAAAGCATTACGAGAGAAGCTACAAATGAAAGACCAGACTGACTTCCCTGGACTGGGGGGTTGGGGGTAGGGGTGGAAAATGAGTGATTGGGACAAGGTGGATCTTGTTGACTATGAGGTCATTGTTTAGGGTTGTTAACCTAGGCCAATCTGAAAAGCCCTTGTTGACCAATATATCTAGGAGAAAAAAAAAGAAGAAGAAAAAAAAGAAAAAAGAAAAAAAATGAACAGGAAAAAAAAAATATATATATATCTAGGAGATTCCTATCTTCCTGGTGATGGAAATTGAATAAAGATTCGTGCACTTTGTGTCTTTCACTGTGTCTCCAACCTGCACACACACACCATGGGTGCTGGGGATAAAGTAAGCACTACCGCACTTAGGTGGTAGTGTGGGGGTTAATAAAAGAAAAAAAAAAAGGAGTGTTCCAATTCTATTTTGATTTAGTCCCTACCCTCCCCTTCAAAAAAAAATATATATCTAGGGGATTCCTATCTTCCTGGTGGTGGAAATTGAATAAAGATTCATGCACCTTGTGTCTCTCACTGTGTCTCACACCTGCACACACACACCATGGGTGCTGGGGATAAAATAAGCACTACTGCACTTAGGTGGTAGTGTGGGGGTTAAAAAAAATAAAAAAAAAATAAAAAAAATAAACAGGAGATTCTTACCCTCCCCTTCACTGTTTTTGATCAAAAAAAAGACAATATATATATATCTAGGAGGTTCCTATCTTCCTGGTGGTGGAAATTGAATAAAGATTCATGCACCTTGTGTCTCTCACTGTGTCTCACACCTGCACACACACACCATGGGTGCTGGGGAAAAATAAGCACTATCGCAGTTAGGCGGTAGTGTGGGGTTAAATTTTTTTTAAAAAGAGAGAAAAAAAAGAGTGTAAGGGCAGTGCTTGTCAAAAAGAAAAAAAAAGAAAAAAATATCCAGGAGATTCCTATCTTCCTGGTGGTGGAAATTGAATAAAGATTCGTGCACATTGTGTCTCTCACCGTGTCTCACACCTGCACACACACACCATGGGTGCTGGGAAATAATTTAAAAAAAAATAAACAGAGCATTAAAAGAAAAAAAGAAAAAAAGATAAAACAGGAATTTTCATTGCCCCAAAAAAAGAAGAAAAAAACCCAGGAGATTTCACACAGCATTGCCTTTGATGTGAAGGGCTCTGCTTGTCACTGCCCACTCGAAAAAAAAAAGAAAATATATCCAGGAGATTCCTATCTTCCTGGTGGTGGAAATTGAATAAAGATTCGTGCACCTTGTGTCTCTCACAGTGTCTCACACCTGCACACACACACCATGGGTGCTGGGGAACAATAAGCACTATCGCACTTAGGCGGTAGTGTGGGGGTTAAGTAATAAATAAAAAAAATATATCCAGGAGATTAGAATCTCCTCAGTTTGAGAACTGACTCAGAGCTGGCTGGCCAGCTGGACAAATAAATAAAGGGTGATTTGTTGATCGGACCCAACCTCTGTGCAGTTATTTCACTCTCATTTCTTTTTTAACACCCCCTCCACCTCCAACACTCTCTAAACCTCTGAAGGGTCTCTGCAATGCTCTGTACCGAACATATATACTTCCTCCTTTTTTTCTGTCAAACGTTTTTTCTTTTTTGAATATCCCTCAACAACCAGGATTCCATGGACTTATAATGATGCTCATTTGAAGAGCCAATGCAATCAAAATGGGCTGATGGGCCTCCTGTGCCAGAAGACTTATAGTCATACAGCAAGGAAACAGAACCTTCGGTCCAACCAGTCCATGCTGACCATAATCCCAAACTAAACTAGTCCCACCTGCCTGCTCCTGGCCCATATTCCTCCAACCCTTTTCATGTACCTATCCAAATATCTTTTAAATGTTATAATTGCACCCACATCCATTACTTTCTCAGGAAGTTCATTCCACACCTGATCCACCCTTTGTATATATAAATAAATTGGCCTCTTATGCCTTTTTAAAATATCTCTCTCTCTCTCTCTCTCCCCTCTCACTTTAAGAATGTGTCCCTTAGTCTTGAAATCCCCATCCCAGAGAAAACTCTTATGTCCCACTGTGGCCGATGTATGTGAATGAGGAGTGAAAGTAGGCCATTCAGCCCCTCCAACCTGCTCACTATTCAATGAGATCATTGCTGATTTGTTTGTGGTCCAAATTCCACATTTTGCTCTCCCCTCTGATTCTGCTCAATTCACCTGCCTCCCAAGAACATACCTTCCTCTCTTAAATAATACCTGTGACACTGACCCCACCACTTTCCTAGTCAGAGTTCCAAATGCGCACAACCTGCTGAAAGAGCAAAAGTCTCCTTGTCTTGTCCTGAAAGGGCAATCCCTAATTTTTAAACATTGCCCACTCATTCTGCACTCATCCAGAAGGAGAACCATCTTTTCCACATCCAATTTGTGAAGACCATTCAGGATCACATCAACAGGTCACGTCTCACTCCTCTGACCTCCAGTGGAAGTAAACCCAGCCTGACAATAAGCTCCACCCCTCTTCCCCAAAAAACAACCTAGACACTCCCAGCATCGATGGGGTAAACTTCTTCTGAACCATGTCTAATGTATTTACATCAATCCTTCTGGTAGACTGAAACTGTTCAGTGTTTGCAATGTAGTTCTCACCTGAAACATAATATCCAACATACCTCTCATTCTGTGAATTCAATGACACCTCAAAATAAATTTATTGACTAAAGTGCTCTGAGATGTGTGACTGTCTTAAATGTTGCTACATAGAAGTCTTTCCTTTTCTGTTTTAACAGATTAAAATGCTTTATGATTTTATTAAGACTTTGTTTATTTTACTGAGCCTTCAGTCTCAAAAATAAATAATCGATATTTTAAAAAGTACATCATAAAAGTAGACATTAATTAGACTAAGTGCCAGACCATTATGATTGTCATCAGGAAACAGCGCTCCATGTTACCTAGACCTGATTATTGTGATAGATGTTGACATCTTATGCTCTTGGAGTTGGCAGCACAGTGGCTTAGTGGCTCGTAACGCTGCCTCACAGCACCAGGTTCAATTCCAGCCTCAGGCAACTGTCTGGGTGGAGTTTGCACATTCTCCCTGTGTCTGCGTAGGTTTCCGCGGGCTGCTTCGGTTTCCTCCCACAGTCCAAAGATGTGCAGGCCAGGTGAATTGGCCATGCTAAATTGCCCATAGTGTTAGGTGCATTGGTCCGAGGGAAATGGGTCTGGGTTGGTTACTCTTCAGAGGGTTGGTGTGGACTGCTTGGGCCGAAGGGTCTACTCCCACACTGTAGGGAGTCTAACTTTATGATATATCTTTTTAAATCCTATGTAGGGAAATATTGGCTATGCAGACCTATAACTGAACATTAGAAAAAGAATTTCCTTGAAATTATTTAAAGCATATTGTACCTTCAAAATGTATACTTGGGTAGTGACCAGAGGAAGATGCATGTGATTGCTGGTTCTTCTCAATTTGATTTTCAGTGGCATAAGCATTGATGCAAAACAGGTGCAGGTATCTCACCTGGAAATCTCTAGGCAACTTTTTTGAAAGCCATAAGATTAAAGTTTGATCATCAGTACTTGTCTCAACCATTTTTTTAACACACTTGCTCTGAATTATAATTATTCAAGCATTATCAATGCCCAAAGGGTACAAAGACATGGCATCAAACCAGTAAGGAAACTTGGACAGCTTCACTAACTCACACCTACAAGATAACCTGGAGAATAATCATTGTAGAACAAACAGCATGTAACATAGAAGGAAGAGTCTCTGACTCCTTAGTGCCAGGAGTAGAAAAAATCTATAGTCTTAGTAGGGCGGATAAGTAACACACTGCAGATATATCCTATTTTTGATTCCATTTCATTTTGGATTGTGCACATTTTTTTCACACTCAACCTTGACCTACCAATCTTATTTCCCAAAGAATTACTTCCAGTCTCATTTCTCCCAGTGTCAATTGTATAAGAATTGTGTTTAATTTTATGCGGGCAATGGGCATTAATTAGGAATTCACTTGTTCCAACTTATGTTCCTATTAAAAACGAACAGATTGACACAGTGGTTGTTGAATTATAAAGTGCATACTTATAATATACATAAGAACCGTGAACTTCATAAAGATTGACCACAGATTATTACAACCAGATCATGGTAAGGTTCCCCAAATTATGATGATTCTCGGCAGATGTTCCAAACCATTTAACATGGGTGAAAAGGGATAAGCAGGCTCCCCTTCTTTGCTCATTTGCCCCTTTGGTTGGTTGCAACAAGGTTATTTGAGGAAGAAAATAAGACAAAAGGATTTCAACTAAAAGAATCCTAAAATTGGCTGATCAACTATCTGCCTTGTGATATCTTTCTCGAAAACCTGAGTAAACTTGCATTTTAAAGGAACTTTCATGAGTTAACAAAAGAGAGAGTTTATTCATTACCAAATGTGAAAAAGGAATGACAGAACAAATAAACACAAGGAATAAGGAATACATGTGAGTTAAAAAAACAAGTTAAAAGATATACAGATCAATTTCACTGGATTATTTATGAAGAGTAAGTGGTAGAATGCTGATAGTTGATCAGCCAATTTTAGGATTCTTTTAGTTGAAATCCTTTTGTCTTATTTTCTTATGATGGGCATTGGCTGGTAACACACAAAGCAAGTGAGTCTATCTGTTTTCATTAGTTTGTGGCTTCTAGCAGCCAGAGAGACAGAAAGAATCCTTTAACCTGCAGTGCAGGATAGCAAATGATGGTCCTTCAACTGTAATCTTCAAAAAACATGAGAACTTGAACCCAGGCTAGTATACTTGGACCTCAGTTCACCATCACAAACTCATCCACCAGCACTTACAAATCAGAGTTGCAGCTACTGATTCACTCCTTTTTCTTAGTATAATTCTAAAAGGATAAAACACATTGTCTGTAAATCGTGACTTTCTGCTGAGAAGGAAAGATAGTCAGGCTGCTCATTATCTCTTCCTGCATGTCTCTCTCTCTCGCTCTTGCTCTCTTTTTGAAGGTTTCCTGACTCTCTTTTGGTGCAGCAATCCATTGGCCCTATGTAGGATTTGTCTATATTTGCATCTGCAAACTTTTTTTGTCTATAGCAGTCCTCTTTTGAAAAACATACTTTGGAGTTAAAATATAAAAATAATGTCTAGCGTACTGTGGTACACTGAATGTTCTGTCATCATGACGAGATCTATTCTTTCTTCAGTCTTTGACACCTATTTCACATTTCACTTCTGCCTCACTGCTAATCCTGCCCTTATTCACAATCGATATTCTTAAATGACATACTTGGCACACAATGTCTATCAAGAGTTAGTCACCAAAGAAGCATCAGTAAGTTTGTTCCTCTTACCACAGATTACCTGTTGAGCAACCACACTGTTGTCTGAACATCTGCATGAAGCAATTCATGGCCTTGCACTTCAACTCTCTATTCTAACTGATTTGCCTTAATTTTAAAGTAGTGATGTTCATTTATTATTAGTATCCAATGCCCTCTCTTGCAGTATCATCAAATGGAAGGTGCAGCTGTCTGTGAACAAAATTATGAAATTAAAGAAAAATTCTGTTGGAAATAGGAGTTTAAAGATCGCCATCATTTCTGCTTTAAAAGCTGCACGCTTCCACCTGGACCCAAACTTATTGACTTTTTAGAAGCAGCCGAACCGGTGGAAACATGCAGGTTCATTCCCACTGACTTACTTTGATATTCCAAGTGTTCACATAAAAGTTTCAATTTTGATACCAAATGATTACGTAAAAAATAAACCGTCACCTTTTCACCAGTAGTGGTTTTGGGGGGATTAAATTCTCACTGGATCTTTTGGAACTGTGAAATTACTGATAACGACACTGATTGCTCTCCATGGTCCTGAAGTTAGGAGTGAATGACTTTTCCGGGCTGACTTCCTATACTTGTAACATTCGGGTAAGAAAAGATCAATTATATAAAAGACTCGCTGTGCTGTACACTATCAAAACTTTAACAAGGTATTTCAGAAACTGAGGATTTTGGATCAATTGTCAGATGTCGATTTTTACATGAGATTGATTATTCTTTGAGAACATACTATATTTAAATGTGTTCAGTCTTGAATTAGTAGAGGGAAAATCAGAAGTGAGATGCAGAAGTTCAAAGGAACTCAGCCATAACTGTACAAAGGTGGCAATTCGGAATGAAAAAAACTTCCTACCTCACACAAAAAGCTTTTTAAAACACTCCAGCTCAATGAATGTACTGATGACATGCATCTCCTTAAGACGTGCATGCTGTTCTTTGGTAATTTCTCATCACTTGTTTATTCAGCCTCTTCATTAACATACAACCTTTCAAGCTCACAGCTGAGTCAAATTTGAAATTACATCAATGAATTGTCTAAGCTATCTTCAAATACCAGAGCTTTGTCTTCCAACTACTGCACATAGTCAGTGGTGAGATGGATCTGAGCCTGTAAACAGATGTCAGCAGTCGGGTTGTGGAGAGTATAAAACAATTTACTAGCACTAAAGAGTTCATAATTGTCTTTTTTTTTCTTTTTAACCTATGTGGATTAGAATCGTGCAATATCATAGTCTAGACTATGCATGAAAGGTTACTAATAAATAAATTTGATCATCATTAGTTCTGTAACAGTTACCAAAATGTAAGCATAATCTTGCCTCCAATATTACTAAATGAATCTATTTAGTATATTTTCACATTTCCTCACCTACACCTTGAGGCTCTTTAATCTTTTTTGTGATTATGTAGTTATACAATTTAAACTTCAAGGCTTTCTATCTGCTGGACCAAACCCACCATAGAACCATAAAATATCTCCATCCATTATATTTCCTTTTTGTTTAAAAACAATTCATTCATGGAATGAGGGCATCATTTATTTATTAAGGCATTTATTGCCCATTCCAGAACACATTTAAGAATCAACCACCTGGCTGTGACTCTGGAGTCACATGTCATCTAGACGGTAAGGACAGCAGTTTCCTTCCCTAAAAGGCATTATTGAACCAAATGGGTTTTTATTGACAACAACATGTTCATCATTAGACTCTTAATTCCAGCTTTTTATCGAATTCAAGTTCCACCATCTGCCGTGTTGGTATACAAACTCTAATCCCCAAAGCATTAACTGGGCCTCTGGATTAATAGTCCAGTGATAATGCCACTAGGTCATTACCTCTCCTACCAGTTAAATGAACTAGCTGCCATTCTCTTTCCACTTTCTAGGATCTGGTCTGTAACCTTGCAAGTTATGGTACTTCAGGTGCCAATCCAAGTTCCTTTAAAATAAGTTGGGTTTCCACCTCAGACATCAAACCGGCAGTGAATTTGAGACACCCGCTCCCCTCCAGTTGAGAAGAGCTTTCTCCATGTCCCCTTTAATCCTTTCACCAATCACCTTAAATCTGTGCCCCTGGTAAGTGATCTCTTTGGTAAGGGAAAACATCCCTGTCCACCCAATTCAAGCCCCTCATTATTTCATGCATCTCAATTAAGACATCCCTTAGTCTCCTCTCTTCTGAGTAAAACAAGCCTGGACTATCCAAATTTTACTCCCAGCTTCAATTTTCAAGCAACATTGATTTCTGGACTGGGGTGAACCAATGAATAAGCAGAGCTAGTAACCAATTGGATGAATCTAAGCTTAGATATGGCTTTGATGGGGACTTGCATTGGGTCCAGTGTAACTGCTGATAAGTTGGTGATTGTTGCAGTTGGTATTTCAGACTGATTTAAGACAAAACAAAGTTAAGGTATTGAAGCCTTAGGGATGGAGAAGTGCCTGTACATTGTTGAATAATTTGATCAGTTTTGTTTCATTAGACCCAAAACCCAGAATTGTCTGAAATTTCCAAGAATTATTTGGATGTCAGGTTTTGAAAAAAGCCTACTGCAAAAACCTTCAAAATGAAATTGAGGATAGAGTTTCTTGCAAAACATTTAAAATATAGAGGAAGTCTTCGCAACTCCATCCAATCACACAAGTTGTCAGGAAATGAAGGAAGACAGCAGAGGAGAGATTATTAATTGCATCATAAATCTGTTCGCATGAGTTAGAACATCCTGGAGATCAGTGTCCAATAATAGTTTACTTGGTCAGCTGGATTCAGTAGTTTGTCCCACCCAAACCTCCTATAGGCTGCTTTCAGCCGGCAATTTGAAGATAGGGTAGAAGGACTGAGGCAAGCTGACATCAAACAGCAAGATCCAGAATTGCATATTAAAGTAATTCAACAAGCTCAGAATTAATTAAAGAACAAAGACAACCATTTCAGGTGCTGAGAGTATATCTCTGTGAGCTAATTAAAAGATTATAAAGCTAACAAGGTACCTTTATGTCCCCTGCCAATGTGCCCATTGTGAGGTGATGAAGTAACTGTAAAGGATTAGCCTTTGTTTCAGCATGATGGAGCTTGATGTTTTCCTTTGTCCAGAGCTGGCTGGAGGCGCACGGTTGTCGCCAGCCCCTTGTGTCGACTTTAACTGGAATGTTTATGTAACTTCTGGAAATACAATCATGTGTACAACCATTTTATTGAGTTCAACAAAGTTGTTAGTTTTTAAAAGAAACAGAATTTAAGCACAAAAATGTAGGAGGCAGTATCGTTTTCGTTTGGATTTCTCTTGATATTCTCTGCGATGAGAGCCTGAAAAATTGTTTCTGTGGTAACTATTCATAAATTGATTAAGAGATTTAGAAGAAAGGGTTTCTCAATGAGGCTTGGTGATGATTAAACCACATTGGGAAGCATCTCCAACATTCACATAAAGGCCAAGCTTTTACTGTATACAGCAATGTTTTCCTTTTTGTCTATTAACAGCACATGGTCTACCAAATAAAACATGTAATTATGCACCAGATCACTTCAATTGTACAATGATGTTGTGATTGCTGTACACTCAAGATTTTCTCCATCCCTATAAAATGTCCCAGAGCTTTCTCGAGTGGGGCAGCTCACCATATGTTCTTCTAATTGAACCCTCCACCTATTTAGTAGTTCAAAAAATTTCCACTGCAAATTGCCAGTATGTGAGCTCAAATGGTATGGTCAGGGCAATGGGGCATTTTGCTTATTGCCAGCTGTAGTTCACCAATCACAGAAGCAAAAGATCCAACCAATTTTCATTGTACCAGTTACTAACCCTTGGCATACGATTTATTTTGGAGAATAATCACTTAACCCTGCAACACCCAAGCCATTGCACATGCAAGTGCTGCATGAAAGTAAGGAAATGTGACACTGATATGTTTCCTTTTGCCGTCAAACATGTCCATTCCAACAATATAACTACTGTCATCATAGGCTCTCCTCAATGACTTTAAGCTCCTTCAAGAGTTGAAATAACTATGGGTAGAACTTTGAGAAACACATATCTCTAAAGCTTTCCCCTGAATTTCCAAATGAAAACTGCAATTCATGATGTGAAAACTCATTGCTGCACTTCATTACATTTGCAGGTGAATTTGTAACAAAATGATCATTGAAGATTAGGTCATCTGTCTTTATTTGTAGCAAGACTCTGGTTTTTAAGCTTTTTTTAAATTTGTTTATGGGATAGCAACATGTATTGCCCAGATGGCAATTGAAGGTCAACCACATTGCTGTGAATTTGGAGTGACATGTAGGCCAGACCAGTTCAGAACTTCCTTCCTTAAAGAACATTATTGAACCAGATGGATTTTTATGACAATTTAACAGTGGTTACTTGAGCATTGTTAGGCGAGCTTTTAATTCCAGATTTTTATTGAATTCCAGGTTCATCATCAAAGTCCTGAGAGCATTATTTTGGAATTCTAAATTACTAGCCCATGAAATTGCCACCATGACTCCACCTCCTCACTAACGCACATTCAGTTCCCCTTTAAACCATTAATCACAATTGTTTGCATGACTTTGATGCAGTCAACTCTCAACTTCTTCCACTACACCCAAAAACTATTATTTCTGCTGTGTTTGATGCCTATGCACACCTCCTCTCCAATTCTAGAATCACACACAAGTGTATCCAGATCAGCATCAAAAATGATTACAGACAGCCAGAGATGAAAGTTCTGCATACTCCTATGCTCAAACATGCAAACAACTTTGACATTGTTATATATCTGTAGTGCATAGCACATTTGTTTTAGCAAATGATGTGCAATAACCAGATGAAACTGATGAGGGTTACTGTCTCTGCATACAATGCATTCTTGATTAAGTATCTATGCTTCAGATCCATTATGAAGTACTGGGACACAGCTTGCAATTGATATGAACAATGTGGTCATTAATGTATTACGCAGGCCAAGTAGTTATGATTAAACGGCCTTTCCTCCTACTATCGTTAATATTTTGGTGACTGGAGTATATTTGCTCCTTCACTACTTTTAATCTTATGAATGATTTTTATTCTCCTTTGAATCATATGGACCATTTCCTCCAAATGTCTTACATCTTCATTTATGCAGCCTTGGTAACCCAAACGATTTTTTTTCTACAGAAATCAGTTAAATGGTTAGGAGAGAGACATGACAGAGGAGTGGAGGGGAAAGAAAACACATTGCATTTCATGAAGTCCATTTTCCCCTTTGTAGCCCAGTAGGATAACAAAATGATTATTTTCTTGGAACTGACTGGCTCTGCTCTCACTTGTTATAAGTTTCTCCTTTCAAAAGGTAGTCACGACACTTTTTCTCATGTACACTTTTGGGTAAATCTGCAGTTTGCCCCCGCATAACTTACCCACCTGCTAGAAACAGCAGGTTGGATTTGTATTTGACAATGGTGGGGTCATCAGGAGGTTGTCCTGATGTTAACTGGCTAAGTGAATGGTTTGTATTAGGTGAGGAGAGTTAATGTTGGGCCTTTTACTCTCCCTGCCTTGGAAAAGATTCATTTTTTTATGTGGGAAAATTACCAAGGTGATTGGTCTGTCTTTTCTTTGATCTGGTGTCTGCAAGTAGTCAACTATGTCAAATTATTTAACTGTTTATTCAATCACTATAGACTGCTGCCAAAAATACTTAAGGCCAACCAGCTGGGATCAGCAACAGCCAATTATCATTTCTCAGGAATCTACATCAGTAATATGTGCTTCTTTAATTAGGAAATGTTTATTGGTCTTGTAGAGAAATAGATTTAACACCTTTTGATCAGCAGTAACCCTGGTCCCTTGTAACAAGCCAAGATAGAGGAGAGTTCACAAGACCTTGTGTCTTCAGATTCCCATATATTAAAATTGTCACATTTCAGACTGAAATACTGTAATGTAGCTTCATCAAGTAAGTTTAATATGACAGACAGACTTAGACATTGATCAGGATTTTACTTGAGAGGTGGGTAGTGCAAGTCAGGGAATTGTGCAGATTCCCACAACTACCTTGGGAGAAACTTCCCAAAGGCTCAACCTTCATTCCTGGGCTGGGAAGGGGTGTGTGTACAGTATAAATTCTGGCCTCACCCCAAGATTCAGATTGGAGGTAGTCAGAGGGACTGCAAAGTGTTTAAACTGCCTGCTTCAGTTTTGTGGGACTTTGGCCCAATTACTTCATTACATTTTATGTCTACCAGTCCTCATTCTTCACTCTGTCATCCTCCAGTCAATCTTAATAAATATTATAGATAAATATTAAAAGTTTGTAGCGTAGTCTCGGTCATAAATATTATTGTAATGTTAAGCATGCTGATCCTAGGATAATGCTTCTTGAGAGAGTTAGAGAGAACTTAATCTTTAAATATTTTGTGAACTGAATTAAATCTGGTAACCTTGTAGATTATGCTGTGTGATCTTTGCTACCATTTCATTTACCTTTGAAAAATAGGAATTATAGATTAATGCCTTGAGGTTGATAGATAATGGAAATGTAATTGTTCTGAGAATTAAGATGATGGTAGGAGATGACCGTCCTGTCCAGTTAGCATATTACAGCAATACATGATTTGTGGGGAGGCAATGAATTAGTGGTATTATCACTGGACTGTTAATCCAGAGACCCTGATAAATCCCACCAAGGCAAAAGGTGGAATTTGAATTCAATAAATATCTGGAATTAATACTATTGTCAATTGTCAGGGAAAACCCATCTGGTTCACTAACACCCTCTAGGGAAGGAAACTGCCATCATTGCCTGGTCTGGCCTGCATGTGACTCCAGACCCACAACAACCTGGTTGCTTCTCTACTGCCCTCTGGGCAATTAGGATTGGGCAACAAATGCTGCCTAGCCAGTGAAGCCCTCATCCTGTTAAAGAATAAAAGAAAAAGAAGTCTTCTGTACAAGCTTACAAAATACCAAACTATCAGTTCTGTGTATGCAAAGTCAAATTTCCTACAATTCATAAAGAATGGCCTTATGTGTGCTTTCATATTAAGCATGAGTCATGTTTGAAGATAGCCCAAGTGCTTTAAAAACACTAAACAACATGGGATGGTTAAAGTAAAAACAGAAAATGCTGGAGACACTCTGAAAGTCTGGCAGGAACCGAGGGAAAAACAGAGTTAATGTTTCAAATCCACAAAGATTCTTCTTCAGAACATTTTAAAGATGATTCTTAGCAGACTCAAAATGATAATTTGTTCTCTGCAGACAGATGCTGTCAGACATGCTGAGTTTCCCCAGCACGTTTTATTGTTATTGCACATTTCCATCACTTGCAATATTGTGCAATATATGATGGTTTAATCTGTATTCATATTAGCCTGGGATTTTATTGCACAGAGAATATTGTAGATTATGGTATCAATTAAATATATTTGTTCATTATGAAAAAGAGAGAAAAGCCAATAGCTTCTGTGGACACAGAGGAACATGAGAAAGCTCTTCAGACCCTTAAGCCTTGTTTGACATTCAATTTGATCAATGTTGTTATGTACTGTACCTCAACTGTATTTATCTTGCTTTTGTCCTTTTAACCCTTGATACACTCAAGGGAGTCTAAGGTCAGATTGAGGGCTAGCCCATCATTGATCAGGAAGTTTTATAAAGTATCATTAGTGCGTAGATCAGAAGTATAGAGAGCAGGAAGTGTTAGCAGTTGACCATGAACCTTGGTAGGAAGTGGCTGAGATGGCAGAGCTAGAGTGAGTGTGAGATAGCAGGGAGAAGATGGGCGGTTGTACCCTTGCTGAATACAGGAAATTACTAACCTTCTTGTAGCATTGCTGCAAATTCCTCCAAACTGTGATCACCACACTGAACTCTGGGGTGCTACCTCAGAGCAAGCTGGCACTGTTTGACATAGTGTGGAGCTGGAGACTGGGAAATAGCTAGCAACAGTGTAACCAAACTTCCCAAACATTGGTGAGTATGTGTCAGAATGAGTTTCCACAATTTGTTGAGGATTCTGTTTATCTCATTACCAAAGTTTGTGCAAGATACCAGGGCAACACTCAGAAACTGAACAACCTAATCTTGTCTCATTATGTTTATTGCACTGGCTGTTCTTTAACAATCAGGTACATTACACATTGACAATAAAGACAACAACTTTGGATATTTATATTCTAAACACATGCACCAAATTTAGTGTTTCACTTCTATTGTATGTTATTATAAATCTGTCTTTGGAAATGTTTCCTTCGGGCTAATTAATTATGTAATTCTGCACAGAAAGGCTGTTCGCAAGGTTTAAATGCTTGTCATTGTGCGATTTATCAAGGTCTTCACCTCCAGAATGAATTACCCAACAACTTAACATTGGACTCATGAAGTAAATGGCACTTACTTCATTGGTAATACTAATGCTGAAACCACATCATTTTCTGACATAAACATAAGGCACCAGTAAATGTCCATTGCTAATGAACTGAAGACATATGCACTGTCACTATTAGTAGTCAGATCACTTAAATGTACTTCACCTACCACTTTCTAATGGTATCACTGATTTCTATACCTGAGTAATAAGTCACCATGCAACTAGGTTTCATCACTATGGAAACAATAACAGCCTTTGAAGTAATAGAGGATCCATCAGACTCTGACAGGTTAATGAGTTGCAGGAGAATAGACCCTATGCTAGCTCTGACTCTCAACAGTAACCAGTCTTTTCTCTTTTGAAGACTGTGTGATTGTCAATCTTTTCTGATTTTGTTTCAGTTTTTAAAAAAAAACTTACAGTTTTCAACACTTGCTTTTCATCAAGAAGATTGGAACCAAAGTTCTCTGTTGAACTGCTATTATATCTATTGGATTTTGTGTGGTTAATATAAGAGGAGTCAAGGAGCAGATGGACACCATCCCATTCAATTGCAATATAAGAGCACAGACTGACAATTTGTGTTACTAGGCATCAAAAAAAACTATATAAAATAAATACACTGCAATATTTCCAGTTCAGAAGTATAATGGTCAGAAACATCAGTTGTCCAGAAAAGATTGAGCAGACCTATGAATTTTCCTCACTTCCCCTAGCATCATTCTAGTACATTACTTAGGGAGCATAATTATGGAAGATACAATGGTTGGATAAATAAAACAATTTTCATTCTTGTTTTGTTATTGTTTTATGTTCCTGGTCTATGTCTACATTTATGTGTTTTCCACTAAAGTTGGGGCTTCTCACATCATTTCATAATCGAAACAAGTTCAATATCCAAAACGGAAGTAGTCTCAAGCATTCCAGATAAGAGTTGACACAATACATGAATCATATGTAAATTCACTGATCTCATTTTCCCTTTAAGCAGGGCTCCCTGCTAGCACCATTATAATAATTCACATTTCCCTTTTTTCTGAATGTTTGATACAAATGAAGCTCAAAACAAAATGTGCACTGTTCTTGGTCGTGGGATTAATGCCTGCACATTTAAGTACTTCAATGCTGCACTTGGACTTCTGCCCAGAGTCAGTTGTTGTTAAGGTGCAGTATTGTAAGTGAGTGCCCACTCACATTGTAAGTCAGGGGAACATAGACATTGGGAAAAGCTTCTGCAGCCTGGCATTATCCTTCAGCAAAAGCAGCAAATCCACCACAAGGACAGGGAATAGTAATATTCTACTTATGATCATGCAGGTAACTGAGACAAAAACAAAATGATTTATGGCAGTAAAGTAGCAGTATGGTGCTTACACCTTAAGCATTGATACTGGAGCAAAATAAAAAGAAATGTGAGGAATCCTAGTTCAGGATGGAAGAAAAAAGTCAATTGCATCTTAAGCAAAGTGGCAAGAAAATCGTCAGTCACTTTTATGAATGAAACACGAAGAAGTCATTATAACCAAAGTCAATTAGTAGGAGACTGATTTGGAAGAGCCGGTCTTCGGGACAGGCAACAATGAAAAGTGACCAAAAAGAGGCTGGTAACCAAGTTCGGTACCCATGGGGATGGCCTCAACTGGGACCTTGGGTTCATGTCACACTACAGGTGACCCCATTGCACTATTTACACACACAGACACACACACACACTCATACAGACCCTCTGTCATATGCTCACACATACACTCCCCTGCTCACACACGCACCCTCTCACAGATTTATACCCCTTTACACTCACATATATCCACACAATCTCTCACAAACACTCATAACCCCTCCACTACCACCCCCACCCCCAACACACACATACACACACACCCACATGCACACATACACATAATTTTGTGGGGTAAATCTTGCACAATTACATTTTACTTTGCTCAAAACTGCATGAATCCATGTAAGATTCTGTAAACCCCTTTTTTTTAGTTTAGAATCTGTCTGACCATTGAGGCACAGACAGTCTCACACAGGGCAGCTTACACCTTCAATGCGTTACCTACGCTGACATGACACCAATTTTTCAAGTTCACTTGAGAATGTAACTTTTAAAAAAGTTTTGTGATTTACAAATGAAAGAACTGAAACCAGCATGGTCATTCTAAAAGATGAGAGACTTAACAAACAATCCAGGTCTTTTTCAATATATAATTTCAGTTACATCACACTGTAAACTTTTGCTATAAATTCTATGTCTCATAATATTATACTCCTGCCTGATGAAGGAGCAGCGGTCCGAAAGCTAGTGCTTCCAAATAAACGTGTTGCACTATAACCTGATGTTGTGTGATTTTTAACTTAGTAGGAGACTGATAGGGATAAGACTGGAAACACATTAACTATAATGCAAAGTAAAAATTGGGCAAGTTGTAAAACAGACATTTCATTGGTTTCCTACCTGGTGAGTGAAATTAAAATTATGCCCAGGTTTCCCAGTTATGTGTGTGGTATTTCCAGCTCATGTAAATTGGTAGAACACATTGCTTCAAGAAATGTGTTGCACTAAAGTACCAAGAAAATATAATTATTATTTAGAGCCAGTATCAGTATCCGCAACCAGATTCCGGGCCAACTTTTTTATTCTTCTTAGACTTTCTCCCAGTTTGGAGTTGCTGGTCTTATATGGTCTAAGCAGTCTATTGCTGGATCTACATACTCTGTGACAGGTGATGTTTGAAGTGTGTGGCACACTCGGGTTATCACAGAACTCTTTCCATACTTGGCCTCCACCTCGGTCTGTTGGTGATGATCAAAATGGTCGGAACACCTGCAAATGCCTGGACAGATTACGAACAATGCCAAGGGGAGATCTTCCAGAGCCAAATGAACAATTCATGAATGCTAAATCTTTTGTTTCAAAAATTATTATGGTAGTTCAACTGTATTTCAATGAATTCTACTGTCAGCATATCATCTGTTTAAAATCTTACCAAGAAATTTGGAAAACCCATTATAGGTTTATATCTTGGATGAATTTACAAATTAGTCACAATCTTATTAAATTATCTTGACAATGACTTCAATAGAGCTCTGAGCAAGAGTCAGATTGCTCCACCATTATGTGAATTGTTTGTTAAGAACTTTGGATTATTCAGAAAAAGACACACTAAGGCATTGTATTTCATGCAAGTACATTTGATTTTGAAGTAAAATGCTGAATACTACAATATTGTTTCTAACTTACCTGTATTACAATTTAGGTCTGATATATCCTTTATATTACACTATTGACTCTTACGCAACTGAAAGGTAAAATTGTTGACCTTAATATAAACTTTATCATATACTGATAACTCATTCAGATCCTTTCTGTTGCTCTTCTGGGGCCCTCACTTGTCCTTTATGTCGTAAAGTATTTCTAAGGTTGGCAATACTATAGACGTGGTATATCAGGGTCAATATAGTCGCGCAGATAATGCAACATGAACTCAGGAACACAATTATAAAGCTAGGAAGTGTATCACACTGTCAGACATGATTGATGGGAAAATCCCATTTTACATTTGTGTTGCCTCAGAATATCCCAAAATGTTCTCTCACTGATGGAGTGCAGTCTATTTTCTTATACACAAATTGGCTTTGACGCTATTGAAGAATTTAGACCATTATTTGTAGAACGCGGACTTTCCTGACCTGTATTGGCTATAATGTGATTCCAGCCCCATTAGGCGAAATGGCATGGCTATTGCATGTTTTCTTATAACGCGAGATTGCACAAAACCAGGACTATTGGGCTACATCTGAACCAACTGCACCTTTAAACTGCCATGACAACTATATAGCATACCTCATAGTACAGGCACTGCATTGTTTTAATTTACAGTCACCTGTGGGATGAGGTTGGGCTTGTGGTTTCAAAATAGTGCTGTTGGATGCCTTGTCAGTCTTCCAAAATGTTCTGCTATTTCAAAGTGAGACCAGGGTGAGGCAAGCTTGGCAACCACTAGCTTCCAACTAATAGCCTGTTAAGCTCCTTGAAAGCTTGCTAATATCAAGGGAGGGCAAAGTACAGACTGGAGACAGCCAATGGTCTGAAGCACATTTATACTCAGCTGCTAGGAGCACTGCTGGATGATTTTTTTATGGGCGCCTGATGAGTAAAGATACTGGCAAACCAAATGGCAGATTAAGTACCTTCTAGTTGATTAGTTAGCTCCTTGCTTGAACAAAATGGCTGCCAGCCCTCTGATCACCTGTGTGCTCCATTCTGCAAGGTAACAGCAAGCTCTATCATGATTGCCGTTTGCTTTGATCATTGTATTCATAAACTGTTTCCTGGCTATAGCAGAGCTCAGTGCCACCGAATGGATATGGAATCCGCCTCTGACCCAATTATTGCCTTTTTATTTCAAAATAGAATTGCATCAGCAGTTAAAGAATTATCTGGGCATTGGAATTCCAAAACTCAATTAAAAAGTCAAACCTGAAGTGCCTATGTGTCATGTTGTCTGCTCCATCAGTCATTTGACCCCACATAGGAGCCAAAATATAACAAATGAAATTTGTCATTTCTTTAATGTAGGACACGACATGTCAGAATCTGAATAGTGTGAGAAGTGAACTGCAAGGTCAGCAGTATGATTGCTCGTTCTGGCATAGTAATCATTTACCACCCCCTGATAGCTTATTGTCAACTTTGAAATATGCATATTTCATTCAGCCATCACCTTTCAGCCTCCTACATTATATTGGAGGGATAACATACCTGCTCTAGCACATTGCTTGGTATATACTACATAAAAACTCATGATAGAATGTATATTGCATCACAAGCCATGATATATCCCATATCTTACTGTCAGTCAGACACATTCCTATCTCATTACCACTCCAAACATAGCTTGACTCTGAGAAATATGGTACTGGCCCTAATATATGCTCTGTACCACATTGTCAACCTTAACAAAAATTACACCACATTACAGGCCCTGAAATTGCCTCTTCATCATCCTGCCAATGCTGATACATCTCTTCAACATACAGAGATTGACAATGTAAATTGACATTGCCACTGCGATGTAATATCACTCTGCGAACTCTCTATACTAACACACATTATTGCTGAATTCCACATCATTGATCCTTGGTGGTTCAGCCACTGTTGATGGCTTGGTAAACTTGTTTGCCAGTGTGTCCACTCTCATAGGGATGACATTTCTGCAAGACTTCTGAGCACTGCAAGAATGACTCCAGACATTAAGGAAATGCTATAATAGAAATTTGCACAAGTAATGATTTAGTGTGGACAGATATTTGTATTAATTAAAGATTGATTTACGTCAACTACAGGGAGAAAGGCATGCATAAGGTTAAGCAATCTAAACTCTGATAAGCAATGACTCCTGCTGAAAATGTGTTGCTGGAAAAGCGCAGCAGGTCAGGCAGCATCCAAGGAGCAGGAGAATCGACGTTTCGGGTATAAGCCCTTCTTCAGAATTCCCGAAGAAGGGCTCATGCCCGAAACATCGATTCTCCTGCTCCTTGGATGCTGCCTGACCTGTTGCGCTTTTCCAGCAACACGTTTTTCAGCTCTGATCTCCAGCATCTGCAGTCCTCACTTTCTCCTAAACAATGACTCCACACAGTCATTCAGTCAATCATCACAGTGAATTAATTAAAGTAATCACTTCTTAAAAGTACTCATTACTTAAACTGTGATTATTTAACAAATTAAAAATATGTTAATCAATTCTCACTAAGCAGTGCCATTAAAACACTGCAACCTTCTCTTGCTGCACACAATCTGCTGAGCTCCCTCATTAAATCAGTTACTGAAACACCAGGGACCCTGCCCTCATCACCCTCCATCCCCATCCCCATCCCCAGCTCTTAACCAATTCATGTCATGTTAATTGCTTAAGTGCAGATTGGGGAGGCATCCATTCCCTAGAGGTTGAATTGTTTTCTTATGTGTTGTATGTTAACCAGGTCGAACTGACAACTCTGTAGACAGAGTATAAGTGGGTTGAGAACATCAAGAAATCTGATTCTTAAAAGTTCTATTTAATTTTTGAGGTTACAAACTTGGCTGGATGTGTATAATTCTTTCAAAATATACAAATTTTGCATGAATTCTCCAATATTGGGATCTCTCCAAAGTTATTTAAGAATGACATACAGTACCTAATTTTATAGAATCCCTACAGTGTGGAAACAGACACTTTGGCCCAATAAGTCCACACCGATCCTCTGAAGAACATCTCACCCAAACCCATTCCCCTAAATTTGCCCCCGACTAATGCACCTAACCTAACATCCCTGAACACAAAGGGTAATTCACCTAACCTGCACATCTTTGGATTGTGGGAGGAAACTAGAGCACCCAGAGGGGACCCACACAAACACGGAGAGCACATACAAACTCCACACAGACAGTCGCCCAAGGCTGGAATTGAACCCAGATCCCTGGCACTGTGAGGCAGCAGTGCTAACCACTGAACCACCGTGCCATCCTAGCAATTCCATCTCTATTTCCATAATAAGTGCTAGTGGACAACAAATATCGAGCCCTCTGCTTTTGCTGAAACACTGCTCAGACTGTATCATTATAAACAAAAGCAAAAATACTGCAGTTGTTAGTCAGTGGGCTTAGCTATATCTCCCACTTGCCTTGAATGAATATTGGTCAAAGCGGGAGTCCTTTCAATCAAGTTGGTTTGCCGAATCCAGAATTTCCTGACTCAAGCTACCTGCGTCTGTAGTAAACTGAAGGTCAGAAGTGTCAGTACACCAGATATCTTCAGCTAAAATGTTTGAGCTTGGAATGATGCAGGAATGTGTAAAGACCATTCATTCCATCAGCTCAGTTCATCGATAAGATCCTGTTTCGAATTCACTCTGATCAGTTTGTATCTTCTCATAAACTTCTATTTAATCAAGAATTGACCCAACTATCATAGTAAAAGTTTTAAGTGAGCAAATATTGACTGTACTAGACAGCAGTCCCTTTAATATCTCAATTAGAGTCATAGAGTCATAGAGATGTACAGCATGGAAACAGACCCTTCAGTCCAACCCGTCCATGCCGACCAGATATCTAAACCCAATCTAGTCCCACCTGCCAGCATGGCCCATATCCCTCCAAACCCTTCCTATTCATATACCCATCCAAATGCTTCTTAACTGTTGCAATTGTACCAGCCTCCACCACTTCGTCTGGCAGCTCATTCCATACACGTACCACCATCTGCTTGGAGATGCCGGTATTGGACTGGAGTGTACAAAGTTACAAATCACAACACCAGGTTATAGTCCAACAGGTTTAATTGGAAGCACTAGCTTTTGGAGCACCGCTCCTTCATCAGGTGGTTGTGGAATCTGGAATGTGGAAGCTTTGTCCAGAAAGGCTAATCTAATTCTGCTTGATAAGGCATTGACAGGTGTTCAAAGTCCACGGTCAATATGTGACAGTGTCATGACATGATTCCACTTTCTGAATGTGCCATTACGACTTTGAACTTCTGACAAGTCAACAAAAGCCTATTGGTGCAGGATAAGCACAATAACATTATTCAATATCTTGAGCTCAGTATCTGAAGAGAATACTTGGAGTGCATGGTCGGATTGAGAAGTCTGTGTTTTCGAATCTCGATGTGAATCAAGGATGGTAAGTAAATTTAGCTGCAGAATGTCAATCACATGACTGAATTGTGAAAAAAAACCTCAAGGGTATAAATAACTGATAGCTGGCCCTGTGGATGTAGCAAAACTTTGCTGATTAAACAGTCAGAACAGTGTTCGAAGCAAAATGTTTTAAACCCTGTGGACAGATTCATACTGAAGTACTTGCCATTTATTTGTATCAGAGTGCTTGTAACATCTATTTGCTTTCTGTGTAATTATTTTATTAGGAAATAAACCTATTAATTTTACCCTGAATGAAATGTTCACATGGATGTTTGAATGTGTGTAGAGACAACATTCCCACTAAACTGCACCTATGACAGATGCTTAGTAGCCTGAAAGACACGACACAAGTCTTGTTCCATGTTAAATTCTCAGCATACGTGGTTGTGGAACAAATTTAAAGGGGCTTAATATTGACAAATATAGCTCCTGTTACTTTTTAACAGGAATGTTGATGGGTGGCAAGGTAAAAATAGTATGCAGTTACTCATGCTTTATGTTATCATTAAAGAGTTCTGTGACATTCTTTCTCTTTTCAAACACAATAAATTTAATATATTTCTATAAACTTTTTACAGACAAGGTATTGGCAGAAATTCTGATCCCAAGCTTATATCTCACTTGTATTGTGACCCTCTGGCTAACACAGTTGAAGTGTAACATGCACGTTTGGGAAATTATGCTAACCTTAGATAAATGCCAGACCAGCTTCTTGTGAAACAAAGTAAAACCAAACTGCTGACTAGGCAAATGCTGAGGCTGAAGGTTATTTGATCGCTGTTGATGCAAAAAAGGGATAAAATAAGACTGATAAGAGGAACCATGAAAGCAGATATGTCCTATTTATACAACCCTTGGATGTTCAGAGTCATAACAGTTCTGATCAAGGGGTTCATCATCAAACATTCTGGAATGTTGGAAGAAAAAGATATGAGAAAAGGTCCATCAGAGACAATGGAAAGAGCAACTTAAGGCCCTCCAACACGAAGAGGAGAGCCTAAGTTTGGAACTCAGAGAAGACTGCGACCCTTATCGAAGAACCTGGCCAGTTCACTATGCATGGTTAGTATTAAAGTTCAAGCTATGATGTTTCCAGCGTAGCAAGTAGCAACCTAGAGTAGTGAGTTGAATCTGAAGATGTAAGGATTACTGACATACATGTATACTATTAGTGATTTAAATACTAATAAACAATAGGTTGCACTAGATTCTAGCTTGAGTTTCTTTTTCTCTGTCATATCTATTGATGCCTTAGTCCAAGGGTCAACAATTTTCTTCAATGAACACAAAGAAGAATTGCTCAAATATATAGATATATGATGAATCCTCTGTGTCTGCGAGTTCATGACTTGCAAATTTACCTATCCACGCCAAGAAGTAAGTGGCAACAAAATTCAACATCAGTGGGTAAACTTGGGCAACTGCAATTTTGACATTATTTTTAACCTGTATTTTCAATGGGCTCTGCATTCACAAATTTCATCATTTGCTGGCATTCTCAGAACTGGAAGGCTGCATGTGTGATGTAAATGAATGCATTATACAATAATTTTTACTGTAACAGCCCAACAGGTTTCACAAGTTTGAAACTATTATGGCTACAATAGTTTGAAGACCTGTGTAAAGATATGGTTTTGTGTTTTCTGTAAACTTGTCCACTCATATCAGCAGATGTAAGTTTGACCTTTTCTTTATGAAATACTCCACAAAAGGGACCAACTTGTGGATTAATATATTTTTAAAAACTTTATTTTACTATTAAACCTCATGGTATTAAGTGTAACAATCACAATACTGGAGGCATAATGTGTTATTTATAGGCCAGAGGCTGCTTTAACATATTCTGGATTGGATAGGAATAATAAGGTTGCTAAACTGGACATGGATGTGCAAAGCAGAGTCAAGCAAAATCATTTATGTAGTGTTTAATAGTTTGGTTCATCTGTGTGTGATTGCATTATCTATATAACTTTACTTGATTGCTTAATTTGGAGATGCCGTTGTTGGACTGGGGTGTACAAAATTAAACATCTCACAACATCAGGTTATAGTCCAATAGGTTTTAATTGGAAGCACTAGCTTTTGGAGCGCTGTTCCTTCATCAGGTGATTGTAGGAGCAGCACTCCGAAAGCTAGTGCTTCCAATTAAACTTATTGGACTATAACCTGGTGTTGTCTGATTTTTAACTTTTATTGCTTAAGCTAGTGATGGAGCTGGAGAGCTAATTGAAACTGAAACAGTGAAGTTGTCAGTAAGAAGATTTGGATTCTGAGCTGAAACCAGGTATGTACCTCGAAGTTCTGAGATATTTTAAAGTGCTATTAATAAATCTGTTAGTTTTGAGCCAGAGTCCTTTCTGTATTTTCCTAAGATAAGTTAGATGTACATACATACATAAATAGATATTAAATATAATAAATATTAGATATATAGCAAATCTCTGAATACTTAACTGTCTTCTGGCATACATTTTTCTCATGAAGATTTTACAGTTTACAGAGCTATTGAAGATGACAATCCAGATTTTAAATGATCACGAGTACTTCTACTAGACATCATGGATTTGTCCAGAAGCACACTGCAACATTGTTAGGCTCTTGAACATATTTTGTGGCTGGTGTGTAAGCTGTTTCTTTCTGTGATCAACACTTTTTGGTAGTAACTGCACTTACCAGATTAGCAGAGGGTGGGATTATTTACAATTATATTTCTTTTCTTTTCTCAATCTCTTCACAAAACAATCCAATCAATATTATATCAAGTAATTCTTCAAAACTGTTGGTCCTTAAGTTGACAGACAAAAAAGGAAGAAATAAACTCCAAAATAAGGTAGCGATATCCCCACAAATTGGGTGAATATTGTTACAAAGTTACAGCTTGTTTCAAACCTCCTGAGTTAAACAGGATTACTGATCCATCCTTAAGTGGGTCCCACGCACCTTAGAATTACTACTGCTCAGTAATATGTGGACTAAACCAACTTGAGGGTGCAATGATGCTTAAATGGACATCTCTAGATTTGTGTTTGCATTTGCTTTGCTAATCATCATTCTGCTCTGAGTAATATTACACTTCAAGTATGTTCACAAATTAATTCAGAAGTTCCCAAATTGTGGGTCGTGACTTGGGATGAGCAATTAGGTCACTGCTGGAATTGGTTCTGAGGACTCATTAAACACAGAGTCTGGTTGTTCTTTTCTGGCCTGTTTCACTGGGAGGAGAGAATATTCATAAGATAACATTTTCACAAATACTTTAAAAAGAAAACTTTTACCTGTGCATGGTGATTTTTAGGATGAATGCTCAAAATTAAACAGTAAATGTTACTGTCTTGTTTTGACATTTGGTTTCACACCAGTGTTGAAGTGCCAAAATGGGTCATAATGAGAAAAGGTTTGTGAAGCATTGATTTATTTTGCAACTGCTAAGTGAACATAGACAGAAAATATAAAATAAATCTCACAATGAGACTTCATTCTGACCTGCCTCCAGTAACTAATGAAGTACTGAAATGGGTCACAATAGCCCTTCAGCCTAATTTACAAGGCCTTATCAAACTGAGCCAGAAAATGTGTTCCCTATTCCTTTTCACCTTGGGATATGAAGTTGAAGCATTGACTCTGATCCTCGCCCTGTTGGTGTTTAGCCTTAAGGACTTGCCACTTGGGGAATGTCTTCATCAATTAATCTTGCCACTCTCATAATAAAAACAGTGACCCCACTACACTAAATCTAAATGGTTCACAGGAAAGAATTCACAACCCTCATTTTTTGTTGGAAAGGCAAGCAGTTTTAAAACTTGTTTTAAAAATACATCTCTCTTCCTCCTCCTTCTCAGTTCTGGTACAGGATGGATATGAAACCTCTTTGAGCTCATATTGATTTAAAAATAATGCTTCAAACAAAAACTGAACCAGACGTTTCCATGGAAAAAGCAGCATTCAGCATCCCAGAAATATTGAATGCCAAATTCTTATGATCTCTATCACTACACAAATTAGCCGTTTATGAACTGAGAACATGGAACAATTGAAGCATAGCAGGATTAGACAAAGTAATTATTTCGCTTTGCCAGGCCATCAGCTGGAACAAAACTAATAAATGCTTCTATAAAATCTTATATTTCAAAAGGAACCAATCAGTCTACAATGTCTATGTTAGCTCTTTCAAAGAACATCTAATAAAGTTTGCACTACAGCATTTACCTCAGAACCCTGCAATTTGTTCTATTTTATGTTTATACATAATATGTGTTACGGTTTGTTTTGGACATGATTTAATGACTTTGAGCATTTAAAAGAGATCTTGAAAATCTGTTTAGAACATTAAAACCTACACTGTCATATGCCAAAAATAGTTGGGAAAGGTTTCAGATTCTCAGTCCACTGTATCAGTCTTGTCGAGTCCCAACATCCTGCCTAAAATATATGATTGGCAACACATCCACAACATTTAGTTCCAATAATCATCATCAGCAGCAGTGTGTATCATCTAAAAGATGTGCTGCGACAATTTACAAAGGCTCCTTGGACAGCATCTTCCAAACCAAGATCACTATTATCTTGAAGGACAAGGGCAGCATCATCCGCAAGTTTGCCTTCTAATCACTCACTGTTCTGATTTGGAGATATATTGTTGTTCCATCAATTACGTGTGAAAATACTGGAACTCTTTCCCTAACAGCATTTTTGGTATATCTACACAACATGGACAGCAGCAATTTAAGAAGGCAGATCATCACCACTTTCTTCAGAGCAGCTAGGGATGGACTAAGGCTGACCTATCACCTTCATCCCCTCCCCCACTCACCTATTGTACTCTATGCTACTTTCTCCCCACCCCCACCCTCCTCTGAATTATCTCTCCACCCTTCAGGCTCTCTGCCTATCTTCCTGATGAAGGGCTTTTGCCCGAAACGTCAATTTTACTGCTCCTCGGATGCTGCCTGAACTGCTGTGCTTTTCCAGCACCACTAATCCAGAATCTGGTTTCCAGCATCTGCAGTCATTGTTTTTACCTAAGGCTGGCCAGGCCAGTGACACCCACATCCCACGAGTGAGTAAACAAAATTGATGTGCTGTGCTCATTATGCATGTCCCTTGATTTCATTCTGCCTGAATGGTTTGCTTTAGGGTGTATTGCTCTTCTTTATACATTTTGTTATTTTGCTTTCTAATTCAAGTCCAAATATTATCAGGCTCTCATTTTATGCTGCAGTATTTGGAACATAAACTACTTTTGGGAAGATAGGGTATTACATTATACTTTAGATTAGGCAAGGGCCATGCTGCAGGCAGCTCAAAAGGGGGATGTCAAATCACACCCTTTATTTCAGAACTAATAAAACTCAGGCTGGGCTTATTTGATTTCAGAGCTTCCTGCCAAACCTTGGCATTCACAGCAGATTAGAGAAAGGGAAAGTTTATGATATTCATGTGTGATTATGCAAGATCTATTTTTATCATTTCAAGTGAAAGGAATGACAGAAATCAATCATGTCTTGGCTGATGTGAAATGACAAGGGAATGGGATGTAATTTCTGACTGAGGCTTTCCTTCTTTCAGCAGGAATCAAGGTTGTAGTAAATAAACCAATCAACAGGCAGCTCAATTTTTCTTCAAGGCAATGTCACAGGAGGTGTATTTTGCCGAATTGACAGGGGAGAGGAGTGGAGAATAAATGGGGATGGGAGAGGTGTGGGTTCCTGCCTCACAGCTAAGGGGTTAGCAAGAGCCCAGTTAATTCATTGTTAGTGATAGGACATGACATTAAATTTACACGATATTTAAGGAAAATCCCAAAGCCTTTTATTCATATATAAGGAGCAAGAGGGTAACTAGAGAAAGGGTTGGCCCACTCAACGACAAAGGAGGGAAGTTACACGTGGAGTCAGAGAAAATGGATAAGATTCTTAATGAATACTTTACGTTGGTATTCACCGAGGAGAGGGACTTGACAGATGTTGAGGTTAGGGATAGATCTTTGATGGCTCTAGGTCAAGTCAGCATAAGGAGAGAAGAAATGCATTAAGGTGGACAAGATCCCAGGTCTGGATGGGATCTATCCCAGATTACCAAGGGAAGCGAGAGAAGAAATAGCTGGGACCTTAACAGATATCTTTCCAGCATCCTTGAACACAGATGAGGTCCCGGAGGACTGGAGAATTGATAATGCTGTCCCCTTGTTTAAGAAGGGTAGCAGGGATAATCCAGGTAATTATAAACCGGTGAGCCTAATGTCAGTGGTAGGGAAGCTACTGGAGAAGATACTGAGGGATAGGATCTATTTACATTTGGAAAAAAATGGGCTTATCAGTGATAGGCAGAATGGTTTTGTGCAGGGAAGATTATGTCTTTTCAACATAACAGAATTCTTTGAGTTGTTGACAAAGCTGATTGATGAAGGAAGAGCTGTAGATGTAATCTACATGGACTTCAGTAAGGCATTTGATAATGTTCCCCATGATAGGCTGACGGAGCACACGAAGTCGCATGGGGTCCAGGGTGTACTAGCTAGACAGATAGAGAACTGGCTGGACAACAGGAGGCACAGATTAGTAGTGGAAGGGAGTTTCTCAAAATAGAGAACTGTGACCAATGATGTTCTGCTTCAGAACAATTATGTTCTGCTCCGGGTTTTCAGAATTACCATAATTTATTTATTTTCTTTATTATTTTCGAGATTAGCTTCTGCTAATGATACGGTATGAATTTTGACAGGCATGAATTTCAGTCCCTGAAAAGTAGTATCCATGTAATAGTCGACGCCAAAGATTTAACCTTAAAAAGTAGTCAAAAAATTTGATTATTACTCAAGTTAATGCAGTATGTTGAAAGTTGGACTAAAGGAGGTAACTCCCCATCAAGTGATTCAAGCTTACTGAAACATTGCTTCAAATATGTGCATGTGAAATAAGTATTAGATTTATCATTTCAATTTAGATTTATTTCTAAAACAATTTATTTCCAAAACAAAATAAAAATTGATGTAGACAGTTTTTCACCAGTAGCGTATGGCTCAGTGATTAGCACTCCTGCCTCACAGCGCCAGGGACCCAGGTTCAATTTAAGCTTCAGGTAACTGTGTGGGTTTCCTCGGGTGCTCCAGTTTCCTCCCACAGTCCAAAGATGTGCAGGTTAGGTGGATTGGCTATGCTAAGTTGAGCATAGTGTCCAGGGATGTGCTGGCAGAGTGGGTTAGCCATTGGAAATGTAGGGTGACAGGGTTAGGGGTGGTTCTGGGTGGAATGCTCTTTGAAGAGTTGGTGTGGTCTTGATGGGCCAAATAGCCTGTTTCCACACTGTGTAGGGAATCTATGTGCCCAAGGATGACTCCACTGCCCATCACCAAACTCCTCATGATACTGTGCTTTCTTTTTAAGTTAATAGTAAGTGTCTCCCATTTCCAACTTCCGAAAACATTATGACTAGGGAAGGGAATACATGTTGTGAGTTCCTGATACTATCTTAGAAGTTATAAAAGCAAACACTAATCCTCTTCTGGCAGATCCTCTGTATGCAAGCACAAAGTGCCCCTTGAGATTATAGCCATTCCAACAACACCACTGAAAAGTCACAAGTGTCTCTGTTGTTGGCCATGGCTCATAACTTGAGTGTGAAGCTCTCACCTGAGCCTCGAGTGACTCACAAAAAGGTAGGGATGACCCCAAAGTCTCAACTCCCTGCTAGCTTACCAGCAGCTTACAGCAATCTAGAATTACCACAATGTCATATTGCATGATCTGAAGAGGTAATGTGAGGAACTACTTCAAGTCAAAATAGAATTAATCTGGGTTATTTTCATATTTACTACTACCTGCAAAAAAACACAAGCAGATGATATCGGAGTATTATGTGGGAAAATTGTTTCACTTCACAGACTTTTGTCATTAGATAAACAAATGTTTTCTTCTTCACTAACACTGGTTGAGTTTGGTCTTCTTGCTTCGTCTGAAGACATCAGTTGAGATTGCAGAATGGCTCTATTGACAGCAACAAGTGCTGCAACAAGGGACCAGCTTGAGAACTAATTCAAAACAGTCAACAATCAGGCCACCAGGTTTCTGCAACATCTTTTCAATACCTTTGCACAATCTCCACAAGGGGGTGTGCTCTTGTACCTAATGTCCCTCCCCCTGAATGGGAAGACCAAGGTTCAAGTCCCAGCTGCTCCAGAGGTTTGTAGCATCTCTGAACAGGTTCGTTAGAAAAATAGATTAAAATGGAAAGTTTGGGATGGCACAGTGGCTGAATGGTTAGCACTGCTGCCTCTCAGCACTAGGGACCTGGGTTCAGTTCCATCCACAGGCAACTGTAACTATGTAGTTTGCAAATTCTCCCCATGCTTGCATGGGCTTCCTCCCACAGTCTGAAGATGTGCATGTTTGGTGGATTAACCGTGGGGAATGCAGGCTTACAGGAATAGGGGAGAGGTAGGTCTGGGTGAGATGCTCTTCAGAAGGTTGGAGTGGGCCTGGGGTCCTGCTTCCACACTGGAGGGATTCTACAATCCTAAAAACAAACTGACCCATTATAGTCCACACCTATAGAGGTGAGAAAAACCAGGTCTCTTAAGAAATCAAATGGGTTATTTTTATAACTTTATGTTTAGTGTACAATGGGAAAACATTCATAACAATATTCATAACAATGCACCATTCCTCACATCCCAAGAGTTCCTTTCCCTTTTTATAAAAAAGGAATCATTATGTCAAGCTTCTTTATTCCACAGCCCATGGGCTTTGAAAGAATCTTTTTGGCAGAAAATCTAGTTCTTGGAGGTTCTTTTAAAATCAATTCCTAACTGTCTGCATTTCCTGAAGAAAAGTTTCAAACTTTGTTCCCTATCTCCCAGAACAACAGAATATCTACTTCACCACACACCTTTACTCAAGGGATGAGATACTGGCAGCATGAAAAATGAATTTCAGAAGAAAAAAAATCATTGCAGCTCCTCTATCTTCTGCAGTGTGTTCAATCTATTCTAGCTAATTGTTTTCTCAAATTTTACTTTCTAACCAAGAATGTATTTACGTTTTTAAAATAATGTTAATTACCAGAGCAGCACTAATTACTTTAACCAAGCATCTGTTCCACATAAGACCTGGACATAAGACAATTGTCCTCCTCAACCACTTGATGAAGGAGCGGCGCTCCGAAAATGAGTGCTTCCAATTAAACCTGTTGGACTATAACCTGGTGTTGTGTGATTTTTAACTTTGTACACCCCAGTCCAACACCAGCATCTCCGAATAATGTTTATGAAGGAATCCATGAAGAAATTATTGAAATTACTGTCTATGTTTTGGAGAATTCCCATGTTAATGAATAGAAAAAAACTGACAAGATGATAAAAATAACAGATATTTCTTTCAGAAAGGCAGGTATAGCTGTTTCGATCAGACTACTGATTTCCATGGTTGCAATAAACAGAAGCTTTACCAGCGTAACGGTGCACAGCCTTTTCACTATGTGTAATGAAGTACACTACTGCCATAGTATTGTGGTTGGTAGAACAGTTTTCATGTTGGAAATGTATTCATTAAATTTATCTTCCATAATAAAACCCTGAAAAGACTAAATTTATGTTATGACCAATGGTCCATTAGGCCGGAGGTTTTGTGACAAAACTGGCAGTGAGTCCAATTATGAAACAATGTATTGCCCATTAGCAACGGACTACATTTTGAGAAAAATATTTATTAGCTATGCCAATTATAATTCCAGCAAGCAGTTCATTCCAATTATATGCTGACTGAATGCTACCCATCAACCCATCTTATTCATTTTCGTGCACAGTCTCTATCAATGTTAGTAATGATTTAATCTAGACATAGAGGCTAAAATCATGTGTCCAGCATTACTTGATGTAGACAGTAGATCTGATTGCTAATGAGTATTAAAGGAATTTCTGTCATAGGTGTTAAAGACTCATTATTTCCAAATAGTAAAGAGAACAATGTTGAAAGATGGAATAAAAACAGACCATTTTGGGAAGTACATGACTTTTGGCAGCATCTTTTGAGAGAAAGCCATGTTTGACATTCAGGTGAAAGTTCATTGACATTCAGCTCCTTTTAACACATCTCTGAGTGTTGACAAATCTGCAACTAATGTCTTATTCTAAATTGCAGGAGGACATTCTCCCAACTGGACAGCCAGTGAGCGTCCACATAAACTTCTATGGGTAAGCTATTCCATTAAATGCCTCACAGGCACTTTCAGCAGCCACAGCAGGTTTTACTTGAAAAATTTACATATGCTAGGGCAGCAATTCTACTGTCCTAGTGGGGCAAACAGCTCTCCATTGCAGGTGGTACCATCAGCAACAGCTGTGGCTGCTAGCAATCCAACCACCAGAGGCCCAGGATGAGTAAGGGAACCTGGGAAAATGTCAGTGATGTGAGAACAAGGGTCTTGGGGAAAATGGTGTGACGAACAGTCTGAGTTTGGATTTTAGGGCCAATTTGGTTATAGGCCACAGATACTACCTCAGATAGAAGGCTTTCAAGTTTAAATAAAAAACACTTGTATAATGAAAGGGGAGTGGCTAGTTCTCCAAGCCCAGCTATTCTCTGGTTTAGTTGTAATGCAGCAGTGTGTGTGTGTGAAGAAAGGCTGCTGGACCCTCTCTTTCTCTGACTTCTCTTCTGTAAGAACTTGTTTGCTTTTGCCTTTTCTGCCAAGAGGTGTTTATGGGGATTATTGCAAGTATTTTGGAACAGCATCATTAAGTTGGGATAGTCTGGTGGGCTTTCGGATAGGATACGTTATTTGGTATTCTGTTTTCTATTCTTTGTGTTTCATTCAGTAATCTTGTCAATAAATTCTGTTTTGTTTAAAACTAAGTACCTTGACCAGCTGGTTCTCTCCTGGAATATACACTTGCTTAAATCAAATCCCAAAGTTAGGGTCTGGGCTATTTTCTTTATATCTTTTGAGGGGGTCTGGCCATAACAATGGTCATTGGTTGGGTGGTGGGAAGTTTAAGGAAAGAGGTTTGGAAGGAAGGGCAGACTCTCAGATGCTGTTAATCTCACTGCTTAATAGGCACTAAGTGCCTTTGGTCAAGGAGCAACACCTCTCGTGTGTCAACCCCCATCCCCTGCAAGAAGTAAGCCAATCCCCCCCAAACGTAAATGCCCACTTAAGGGCCTTCATTGACATCTGGGCAGGAAAATCATTTACAAGCACTCAAGCCCCACTCTTAAACAGGGCAGAGACAGCAAGACAGCATGGCACCATCCCACACACTCCAGCCTGATGTAATGCCCTTTGCAGCCATCAAACCTGCCTTGTGGGTGACACTAAATTGCAACCTGTGTCACAATCTGTGCCCTGCTCAATCCAGTCTCTGAGTTGTACAGAGTAGGAAGGAGTAGAGGAGGTGATGGATGCACCTTGGGCTAAGCCCACAAACTCTGCCCAATACGATCATTCACGCCGTTGTTACCCTTTGAGGTGGCTCACCTCAATACCAAGAATTTCTTAGCTGTATTTGCATCCTGATTTCTAATGTACCTGTAAGGCCACTTCAATCACTTCATAAAAGCAAAATGTCAGGTGCTATTGAAAATACATCTTTTGCTGAGATTAAAGTGGCTTTGCTACATTGCAGTTTACCTTGATTGTTGGTTAAATTTGTTATGTTATCGTTAGCAGATTGTGATAGGATTCATGATGGAGTGGATATGCAGTGTTAGCCAGAGAATGAATCTTGTATGTGTGAAAATGGCTTGTGTTAATGTGTGGAGAAAGGCTGTATAATAATGTCTGTATAGGGTTTTGGCAACTATGTTGCTAGCTAGGTTGCTGGTTTGATTTTTAAAAAAAATATATATTGCTCTTTCAAGAGGACTCCAGCTGCCTCTCTTTTCTCCACGAGGGTATCAATTAGTAAGTCTTTCCACAGGGTACAACTGTGCAGGATGCAGTATGCAAGTACAGGAAGAAAAACAAAGCCAAGCACTGCAGATTGATCTAAGCACCTGAATCTGCCCTTTAGCTTTATAATCCCTGCTTTCTGAGAATACAACAAGCAACACTGGCCTCATGCAAAGTTTCCTTTCCATCAACCTCCCAAAATCTCTCTTCCTAGACATCTTTAACTTTTGTGAGGAACTGGTGGAAGGTGTTTACTTGTTTGTGGACCACTAAGATTCCTAGGGGTCCGAGTAGTCGGGTGGTTATCTTTGATATGTCTTTGATGTACTGTATGGTCGCTATCGTGTCAGGTCATTTGTAGTGTTTTCTTCTTTGGGTTTGTCCCGTACGTGCTGGAGGATAGCGTTCTTGGGGCATCGGTTTCATTTAAAAACTTTGAATAGCTGTTTCTGTTCTGCTTTCTGGAGATCTGGGCTGCTGCAGTGTGTTCTTACTCATTTAAATAATGTCCTAATGCAACTCCATTTATGGGTGCTGGGGTGATCGCTGTTATAGTTCAGTACCTGGTTGGTATGGGTGTTCTTCCACACTGTTCTCAAGTTCTCTGGTACATGTTCATTCCACTAATATGTTCAGGAAGGGGTATCTGCTGTTGTTTTCGTCTTCTTTAGTGAACTTTATTCCGGTGAGCATGTTATTGATGTTGTGGTGGGTTTCTTCCAGTAGTATATGTTTAATGATGACAAAGGTGGCGTCTACATACCGGATCCTGAGTTTGGGTTGAACAATGGGGAGGGCTGTCCATTCTAAGCATTGCATTACTGCTTCTGCTATCAGCATTGATACCAGGGACCCCATTGGTGTGTCATTGATTTGTCTGTATACATATCCATTGGAGTGAGTTGTGAGGCATAGGTCTAGTAATTTTAACATGCTGTTCTTGGTATCATCGGGTGAACTAGTAACTGCTTCATACAATAATGTAGGGATGGTATCCTTGGCTAGGTTGATGTCTATAGCTTTAAAGAGTGCTGTTACATCAAATGAAATCATTATTTCATCCTCTTCTTTGTTGGTGCTTCTGATGATGTTGAGAAACTCTTGGGAGGGGTGAATGGAGTGACTGGAGTATTCTATGAGATGCTTCAGTCTTGTTTGCAGTTCTTTGGCTAACTTGTAGGTAGACATTGCTGGGAGTGATACAGTAGCTCTGACGGGTGCTCCTGCTTTGTGAACCATGGGTAGTCTATAGAATGGGGGGGTGTCGGATCTCATCTTTTATAGGTCAGTTTTGCTGATGTTTAGGTGCTGGTAATATCATGGTAATCCAGTTCTCAAGTTGTGGGGTTGAGTCTATTCTAGAAATAATGATTTCATTTGATGTAACAGCGCTCATTACATCTATAGACATCAACCTAACCAAGGATATGTTGCCACATTATTGACAACCACCAGGAGGCTGGAAGAACACAGCAAGCCAGGCAGCATCAGGAGGTGGAGAAGTCAACGTTTCAGGTGTAACCCTTCTCAGGACCTCCTCCTACACCCAACAAGACGAATGTTATCAACAAGATATCCTGCAATGACTGTGAAAAACGTTACATAGAATAAACAGGAAGAAAACTGACCATATGAGCGCATGAACATCAGCTCGCCATTGTCTGACATGAGCAGCACTCTCTCATTTCCAACCCCACAGACAATGAAGGACACAAATTCAACTGGGACAACGTAACAATCCTAGCACAGGCTAAACAGAGACACACTAGAGAATTCCTTGAAGCCTGGCACTCCAACTACAACTCAATCAATAGACACATTAAACAGGATCCCGTATACAAACCACTCAGATATAGAACTGGAAGTACCAACAAACAGAGACACATGAATACCAGGCAGGACAGACCACCAACACCTTATCAAAGATGCACAGATGATGTCACCTAGTGAGATGAAGATATGTTTGCAGAAAAACACATCAGCTTGACGAATGAATCCACAGCATTATCCACAACCCAAGCTACAATTCTTCTCAAGAACTCCAGCAGAAAATAATGTTAATGTGTATTTTCTGGTCTAGGAGAAACCTTGTGTTGGAGTTCCCCATGAGTTGATAGTGAGATACTTGCCTTTCCTATCAATTACGTAGATCTTGATGTGCAGATGACAATTTCAAAATTTGCAGAGGATACAAAACTAGGAAGAAGTGTATGCTATGAGGAGAACAGTGTAGAACTTCAAAAGGACAGCGTGGTGGAATGGGCACATAGGTGGCAGATGAAGTTCAACATGGAGAAGTGTGACATAAGACCGTAAGATATAGGAGTAGAAGTAAGGCCATTCAGCCCATTGAGTCCACTCCGCCATTTGATTATGGCTGATGGGTATTTCAACTCCACTTACCCACACTCTCCCTGTAGCCCTTAATTCCTTGCGCGATCAAGACTTTATCAATCTTTGCCTTGAAGACATTTAATGTCTTGGCCTCCATTGTGCTCCATGGCAATGAATTCCACAGGCCCACCACTCTCTGGGTGAAGAAATGTCTCTTCATTTCCGTTCTAAGTTGAACGCCTCTAATTCTAAGGCTGTGCTCACGAGTCCTAGTCTCCCCACCTAACGGAAACAAATTCCCAGAGTCCACCCTTTCCAAGGCATGCATTATTTTGTCAGTTTCTATTAGATCTCCCCTCAACCTTCTAAACTCTAATAAATACAATCCCAGGATCCTCAGCCATTCATCATAAGTTAGGCCTACCATTCCAGGGATCATCCGTGTGAATCTCCACTGGATACGCTGCAATGTCAGTATGGACTTCCTGAGGTGTGGGGCCTAAAGGTGGACACACTATTCTAAATGGGGCCTAACTAGAGCTTTATAAAGTCTCAGAAACACAACACTGCTTTTATATTCCAACCCTCTTGAGATAAATGACAACATTACATTTGCTTTCTTAATCATGGACTCAATGTGCAAGTCAAACTTTATAAAATCCTGGACTAGCATTCCCAGAATGCTTTGTACTTCAGCTTGAAAATTTTCTCACCGTTTAGAAAATAGTCCATGCCTGTAATCTTTTTTCCAAAGTGCAAGACCTCACATTTGCTCACGTTGAATTTCATCGGCTATTTCCTGGACCACTCTCCTAAACTGTCTAAATCTTTCTGCAGCCTCCATACCTTCTCAGTATTACCTGCCTGTCCACCTAAATTCTTATCATCAGCGAACTTCACCAGAATGCCCTCAGTCTCTTCATCCAGATCATTAATATCTAAAGTGAACAGCTGCGACCCCAACACTGAACCCTGAAGGACACCACTTGTCACCAGCTGCCATTTCGAAAAATAACTCTTTGCCTTCTGTCAGACAGCCAATCTTCAATCCATGCCAGTAGCTCACCTCGAACACCACGGGCGCTCACCTTACTCAGCAGCCTCCCGTGAGGCACTTTATCAAAGGCCTTTTCGAAGTTCAAATAGATAACATCTACTGGGTTTTCCTAGTCTAAGCTACTTATTACCTCTTCAAATAATTCTAACAGATTTGTCAGGCATGACCTCCCCTTACTAAATCCATGCTGACTTGTTCTAATCTGACCCTGAACTTCCAAGAAATTTGAAATCCCATCCTTAACAATGGATTCTAGAATTTTACACAACTGAGGTTAGGCTAATTGGCCTATAACTTTCCATCTTTTGTCTTGATCCTTTCTTGAACAAGGGGTTACAACAGCAATTTTCCAATCATCTGGGACTTTACCTGACTCCAGTGACTTTTGAAAGATCACGGACAGCGCCTCTGCTATTTCCTCAGTCACCTCCCTCAGAACTCGAGGATGTAACCATGAGGGCCAGGAGGTTTATGGATTTTTAGACCTTTTAGTTTTTCTAGCACTTTCTCTTTTGTAACGGCTGCCATACTCAACTTTGTCCCTTGACTCTCCTTAATTGTTGGGATATTACTCATGTCTTCCACTATGAAGACTGACCCAAAGTACTTATTAAATTATTCAGTGATTTCCTGATCTCCCATCACTAGCTTTCCAGCATCAATTTGGAGTGGCCCAATTTCTACTTTTGTCTCTCTTTTGTTTCTTATGTATTTAAAAAAAACTTTTACTCTAATTTCTAATATTACTGGCTAACTTATCTTCATATTTGATCCTCTCCTTCCTTATTTCTATCTTTGTTGTCCTCTGTTTGCTTTTGTAGTCTTCCCAATCTTCTGATTTCCCAGTGCTCTTGGCCACTTTAGAGGCTCTCTCTTTTTCTATGATACATTTCCTGATTCCCTTTGTCAGCCATGGCTGTCTAATACACCCCCCCAGATAATCTTTCTTTTCTTTGGGATGAACCTCTGTACTGTGTTCTCAATTACACCCAGAAACTCCAGCCATTGTTGCTCCACTGTCTTCCCCACTAGGCTCTGCTTCCAGTCGATTTTCATCAGTTCCTCTCTCATTCCCCTGTAATTACCTTTATTTAACTGTAACACCATTACATCCAATTTTGCCTTCTCTCTTTCAAACTGCAGACTGAACTCTTTCATATTATATTTGCTGCTCCTAAGTGTCCTCTTACTTTAAGATCTTTTATAAAGTCTGACTCATTACATAGCACTAAGTCCAGAATAGCCTGCTCCCTTGTGGGCTCCATGACAAGCTGTTCAAAAAGGCCATCCTGCAAGCATTCCATGAATTCCCTTTCTTTGGATCCACAGGCAATATTATTCATCTAGTCCATTTGCATACTGAAGTCCCCCATGATCACTGTGACCTTGCCGTTCTGACATGTCCTATCTATTTCCTGGTACATGTTGTGCCCCTGGTCCTGATCACTGCTGGGAGGTCTGTACGTAACTCCCTTTTTTTTTTGCCTTTGTGGTTCCTCAACTCCACCCACACAGACTCCACATCATCTGACCCTATATAATTCAGTACCATAGAATTTATTTCATTCTTAAATAACACGGCAACCCTGCTCCCTCTGCTCACCTTCCTGTCTTTTCAACATGATTTACTTTGGTGCAAAGAACATGGAGAGACAGTATAAAATAAAAGTACAATTCTAAAGGGTGTGCAGGAGCAGAGAGACCAGGGTGTATGTGTACATAAGTAATTAAAGGTGCAGGACAGATCCAGATACCTGTTAATAAAGCAAAGAGTATTCTTAGCTTTATAAATAGAGGGATAGAATGCAAGAACAGAGAATGTGACCAACTTGTATAAGATACTGGTTAGACCTCAGCTGGAGTTTGTATAAATTGGGTGCCACACCTCAGGAAAGATGTGAATGCTTTGGAAAGAGTACAGAATGGGTTTTCCAGAATGATTCCAGGGATAAGCCACTTCGGTAATGAGGCAACGTCGTGCAGTTGAGACTTTTTTTCTGGAGAGGAGAAGGCTTAGAGATGGAAGATTTAAAAATAACTAGGGACTAGGTTAGAATGGACGGAGAGAAATTGTTTAGATCAGAGTGGGACTGGAAAAGCACAACAGGTCAGGCAGCATCCGAGGAGCAGGAAAATTGACGTTTCGGGCAAAAGCCCTTCATCAGGAGAGAAATTGTTTCAACTCTTAAACAAATCAAGAACAAGAATTTACAGATTGAAAGTGTTTTGCAGTGCAATGAGGAGAAGAACGATTTCACACAGCGAGTCGTTAGGGCATGGAAATATAATGGAGCCAGGTTCAGTAGAGGTATTCACAAGGGTGTTGGATGAACATATTGTAGAAACAATGCAGGAGATTGGCACTAACCTAGAAATGTCAGAGAATCATTGCTTCATGATGGGCTGAATGGCCTCCAGTTTACATTGTAAAGTGCTGTGATGCTGTCTTCTGACTTCAAGAAGTATGAAGTAATCACAGTTTAGACTTGGAAGGGTAAAAGTCCTTTATTTAATTGTGACTTGCCTTGCTGCCTAATTAGGCTAGTGTTGTGCACAACTGACTCTCCAGTGGAGATATGAATGTATTCCTCTGGGACACTTACACATATAATTAGCTTTTTGCAAATAACACAGTAGTATAGAGTAAGCTTAATGGCAATCTTTGTCTGATTAGCACCAGCCATCTTATTGAGTGATGGCCTACTCCTGCTCTTAATCTGTGTGTTTGTATAATTACAGTCCTGTGAATGATAGTGGAACATATTTTAATGTTAAACATGAAGAAAGTTGTTGTTTCATGCCAGAAGCAGAAAAGACTTAATGAATACCGTAGCCGTAGGTATCATCCATTAGTTTGCACACTTCCCTAAACCTTCAGAGTGGGCGGGACACTTCAGTGCCCACCTACAGTGACAGCAGAATTTCTGTCACTCATTAAAGAAAGGGAAATTCAACACTGGTAAATCCCTGACCTAAATTTGTGCTCACTCTGGAAGTACAGTGTTCATATCTCCACCATAGAGCCAACAACAGTGTTTCAGTTAGCAATACTCCTGCCTGTGATTCAAGAACATTCCTGCTCTAAGCTTTAAGAGACTCAAGGCTGCCTAATTCGTAGCTGCACAATTGATGGTGCTGTCTTTTAAATGGAATCTTAAATTGAGGGCTCTCTGACCATTCAAGTAAATGTAAAAGGTCACATGGTGATATTTTGAAGATGAATAGGGAAATTACCTTGGCGTCCTGGTCATTATTTGTCCTGCAGAATCAACATTATAGACAAATAAATGATTTGGTCATTGGCACAAGGAAATAAGTTCGCTACTTGAATTATTCCATACACCTCCAAGTAGAATGAGAAATTTGGACTGGCCAACTTACAGGGCAATCACGGAAATGTGCACAAAATATACAACAATTGCGGCACGGTGGCACAGTCGTTAGCACTGCTGCCTCATAGCGCCAGAGACCCGGGTTCAATTCCCACTTCAGGCGACTTACTGTGTGGAGTTTGCACATTCTCCCCGTATCTGTGTGGGTTTGCTCCAGTTTCCTCCCACAGCCCAAAACTGTGCAGGTTAGGTGAATTGGCCATGCTAAATTGCCCGTAGTGTTAGGCGAAGGGGTAAAATGTAGGGGGATGGGTCTGGGTGGGTTGCGCTTCGGCAGGTCAGTGTGGACTTGTTGGTCCACAGAGCCTGTTTCCACACTGTAAGTAATCTGAATATGTTGGGCAGCCTTTGGCTTTAATTGCGCAAATATCAATTGGAATAACGGTAGGGTAAAGGATACGGCGTACCAGTAATTTCTGTTATATGTTCAGGAAAACTTCCCTGATCATTATGTTCGTGACTGAACTAGAGACGACCATTTGGTTGGATCTGGTGCTGGAAATGGAGGAAATTTGGATCAAAGAGATCATGGTATCATTGAGTTTCAAATAGTAATTGAGAAGAGCAAGAAATAATCTAATCTAGAATTTCTAAATGAGAAAGGAGCTAGTTTCAATGCAATAAAAAGTGAACTAGTTAGGATAAAATGGAATCAGAGGCTGTCAGGTAAAAAGAACTAACAGAAAAATGGGTGATCTTCAGGGAGGAGATGCTGAAGGTACTGGCTAGAAACATTGCAATGAAGATGAAAGGCAAAAAAAGTCAAAAATGGATGAAGAGAAAGAGATAGGTATTGTGATATATTGAACAAGGAGGGTCAATGATACATATCAGTTAGGTTCTTCAAGTAAAATCCACCTCAGATATAGTCAGGAGTCACACCGCACTAGGTTATAGTCTAACAGGTGTATGTGAACTCACAAGCTTTCAGAGTGCTCCCTTCCTCAGGTGGTGTGTCCATAGGTTGGAGAGTGGTAGACAGTGGCGGACCCCCAAGAGTCAGGATAGAACACTGTCTTTTTCATCACTATATATTAAAGACTTGGATCTTGGAATATGAGAAAAATGTCAACACTTTCCAATAATACCAAACATGAAGCAGTGGTAAAATGTGAGGATGCTTTGAATTGCCTGCAATTTGATAAAATGGGAAGACAAGTGGCAGATGGAATTTGAATGAAGAAATGGAATGGTATGCATTTTGGCAAAAGAGTTAGGAAGAGCTATCTAGGCCTGACAACTCATTTTTAAAGAGCGCGTAGGAACAGAAGGACATGGAGGCTGCATGCATATCAATCTTTGATGTGGCTGGATATATTGAGAGAGTAGATAGCAAAGTATATGGGATTTTGGACATTGCTGTTGTATCCAATGCTTCTGTTTATTGCAAAGCAGTCAGGGGGAACCTATATAAAGCTTTGATTAGGTCCCAACCACATTCCAGGCCGACTCACCACACTTTAGATTTGCTGTGAAGGTCTTTGAGAAGCTGTAGAGGAGGCTTACCAAAATGGTTCCAGAGGTTGAGGGGTGATGTTAGCTATAAGTTTTTGTTTTATTTATGGGAACTGTGTGTCACTGTCTCGGCCAGTACTTGTTGCCCATTTCTAATTGCCTTTAAAGGTACTGGTAAGCTGCCTTCTTACACCAATCCTTGGGGGGGGTAAGAAGACTCATAAAAAGGGCAAGACATTCCAACAGGCAGCAGATTGTCAGAAGGCGCTTGGCAGCCTAAATGTTGTGTTAACCACTACCCCAGTACTAGCCACTCCTGATTACGCGAAGCCTTTCAAGGTGGCTATCAATGACAGTAATGTGGGTATTGGTGTAGTGCTTCTGCAGGAGGCTGATGAGGGGATAGAAAGACCCATCGGGTATCTTTCCAAGAAGTACAACATTTCATCAACAGACGTATTCAATGGTGGAGAAAGAGACTTTGAGCTTGGTGTTGGCATTACAACATTTCAGTGTCTATATTACCAGCAACACATCTGAGACAATTGTATACACTGATCACAACCCATTGACATTTGTGGAGAAATTCAAGGACAAAAATGCCAGACTGTTTGGATGGAGCTTGTTGTTGAAGCCAATCAATTTGATCATTGTGCATGTGGCAGGTTGCAAAAAACGTGATTGTCGATGCGTTGTCGAGGCTCGAATGAGATACAGAGGCATTCAGTGGAAGGTGTGCCACAGCCTGAATACGAATGTGGTTGTGCACATTTGCAGGTGCATAGTTGGCATAGTGTATATGTGTGTTTTAGACTACTAACCAATCTTTTTTTTTGAGGGGTTTTAAAAAATGGAGCCATCTTTTGATATTGATGGTTCATATTTTTAAGGGGGGAGGTGTCACAAAACTAGTCCGTCTTTTTCTTAAAGCTGTTCCTTTTCTCAAGGATATTGTGTCCTTGTTTTTAAAGGTCTTAAAAAGGTCTGGGCTCCAAATCGACTGGTTTGCTACAGATTTGAAGAGGGTATTGGGAGGCCTTTTTGTTTATATGTAAACAGATGAGACTTGAGGACTTCATGTCTTAGAAGTAACTTGTATAATGAAAAGGGAGTGGTCAGTCCTGAACGCTGAAAACTTATTTCAGTCAGTTCAGTAGTGGGCTGTGTGAAAGCAGGCTGCTAGGTTCTCTCTCCTTCAGCCCCTCTAACCTCAACTTATCAACTTTTGTTTCATTTTCACTGTGTTTAAGGAGTTTGTTTATTAGGGCAGTTTGTATGCTCAGTACAGCAAAATTATCTAGTTTGGATAGACTGAGTTCTGTAGGTATTCTATATTCTGTTTTTGTGTTTTATTCCGTAACTTTGTGAATACACTTTTGTCTGTTTTAAAACTTGGTAGTCAACCTAGCTAACTTATTCCAGGTAATTTCCACTGTACACTTACTGAACAAAATTGCAAAGTTATAGTCTGGCTGCCTGCTTAAGAATGTTTTGAGTGGTCTGACCTGGTCCATAACAATTGTGACCGATATAAAGATAAATGAGGAAAAGCTCTTCACATGAGTTGATTGTCCACGGGCTAGGAAACATAGATCTGAGACTTTTGAGTAAGAAATACAGGAGCATACTCATAGAGTCATACAGCATGGAAACAGACCCTTCGATCCAACCTGTCCACATCTATATAATTCCAAACTAAACTAGTCCCACCTGCCTGCTCCTGGCTTATCTCCCTTCAAACCTTTCCTATTCATGTATCTATCCAAATGTCTTTTAAATGGTGTAACTGTACCTGCATCCATCACTTTCTCAGCAAGTTCATTCCAAACGCAAACCACCCTCCATGTAAAAAAATTGCCCCAATGTCTTTTTAAATCTCTCTCTTCTCACTTTGAAAATATGCCCCCTTGCCTTGAAATCCCCTATCCTAGGGAAAAGACAACCACCATTAACTCTATCAATATCTCTTATTGTTTTATAAACTTCTATCAGATCACCTCTCAATCTCCTACGCTCCAGTGAAAAAGAAATTCAGCCTTTCTTTATAACTCAAACCTTCCATCCCCAGCAACATCCTGGCAGATCTCTTCAGAGCCCTCTCCAGCAGTCACGACGATGTGGGTTGTGGGTCAGGAAAATCAGATATTTTAGGAGGAAATCAACTTACAAGGCTCCAGAGAACAAACAGGGCAATGGGACTTACCAGATTGCTCCACGTAGAGTTAGCATGGATTAGATGTGCTGAATGGACTCAGTCTCTGTTGTAAATGGATTTTTGCTAATGTTTGTTGGTGCATCATCTGGTTGCCACATTTACTTTATGTCAGTAATAATACCTCACTATTACATAGTTTTAAAGCACTTTGAGAAGTCCAGTGGCTCTGAAAAGTGCCATACCGATGCAAGCCTTTCATTACACATCTAACATATTTGTGCACTAAGGATCTTGTGCAATGTTACATATTTTCTAATACATTAATAATCATCAATCTTCACTTACATGGAAAGAACCAAATCAAATAAGTAATGAAAGCAAAACAAAAAAGCACAGGGGACCAAGTTTTTGGATTTATTACTTTTGTTGATTAAGATTTATCATTTTTTTAGGAAAATGTCATTTACAGCATGTACATAAATCACAGAAAAAATAGGCAATTTTCCCTACTCTCCACTAAATCTCCACCTCTGGGTTAAAATTAAACCCTTTATATAACTTGCCTGACCCATTACGTTAGAAATATTAGATAGAAAAAAACCCTTAGTTTAATTCCTCTCTCCCAAGTTCCCCCTATGAAGCCCTGAAATACTCCCAACTACCTTCTATCCCAAATATTGCCTGAATCCCTGACCACACCCCACTACACCTGCCCTAACATGATTACCCCTGACACATCCGCCACAGAAACCACATACCCACTTGTCACATACTGAACAATCCTACTTATTCCCCAGTTCATCCATTCACCCTCTACCCATTCACACTGGATATTTCTACTTGCCAAATGGCAGAGTCAGAAAATAAAGGAGCGTTCTGTACCCCTACCACCTCCACACCACCCCACCCCACCCCCACCACCCACCTCACCAACCCCCCATTCAGCCACCATTCTAGTGCTGCAATTGAGTTCTTCAGCTGCACTGCACACTGCATTTCTGGAGAAGCTAGGCTAGGAAGACCCAGAAAGCAAGGCGGAGCAATGTCAAGGTGCAGAAAAGTTTCAGTGGAGTTGCAATCTTCCAAAGGCAGATCCTGAATGTTGCCTATCCCTGAAGATCCAGATCATTATTTTTATTAAAGTTATTGTGCTCAATTTTTTTTGTCCCATGAACCACATTCATAAGAATGTAATATAACACAATGATGGAACAAGATATTTCAGAATAAAAAAGGAATGAGATTCATCGGTTTAACATATTTGTTGATATTATTGTTCAAAAGGTTACAGGATTGAATTTTATCATGGTAATTGTTACTGAAGAGAAACTACCTTCTATTCTTGGAAGACAATGATCACTTGTAATTTATGGAGACATCCATTTTATGGTTGAATTTTTTTTATGGTTGTCACTTGATATTGAATGCGATTTCCACATTTAGCAACATTTCCATTTGGGTTCAGAGTTTCTATCACCTATTGACACCATACCACTGATGTTTTGGTAACATTTAAGGGTTTTGTATTATCAGTAAAGAGACAGGAAGGAATCACAGAATTATTACTTGCAGAAGGAGACTATTCAGCCCATTGTGCTCAATTACATCATGCCAATCTCCTGCATTTTACCCAATATCTTTGCAAACCGTTATTATCCATAAAATCACCCATTGTACTCTTCAATGCCTTAACTGAATCTATTTCCACCACATTTCCAAGCAATGTATTTCATAACCTGACAACGTGCTGTGTGAAAAATGATTTTACTTCGACCACTCTTGCTTCGTTTGCACATTATCTTAAATCTCTTGTTCTTGTTTCTTTTATAAATGAAAACAGCTTTACCTTATCTATTATTTCCAGCCCATTTATGATTTTGAAAACCTCTATCACATCTCCTTTCAGCCTTCTTCTCTCCTGAGAGTCCCAACCTCTTCAATCTATCCTTGTAGCTGAAGTTTCTTGTCTATGGAACCATTCTTATAAATCGCTTCTGTATTGTCTCCAATGAATTTATATCTTTCTTATGATGTGGAGCCCATTGCTGTACACAATATTTCAGCTGAGTTCTATCAAGTGTCTTGTGCAAGTTTAGTATGACCTCCTTGATCTTCTATCTAATGCCTTTATTAAGAAAGCCAAGGACACTGTATGCTTTCTTTCCTGCGCTCTCCTTCTGCCTTCCACCTTCCACAATCTGTGCATGTATACACCCAGATCCCTCTGATAAACCCTTTAGAATTATACCTCCTATTTATATTATTTTTAAGTTCTTCTGACCAAAGTACATCACCTTACATTTCTCCTCATTGAACCACATCTGCCACCTATCCACCCACTCCACTGATTTGTCAATGGATGTACAAAATTAAACACTTCTGAAAAAAATTGAATTCATTCACTATTTTATATTCAGTTGCAATCATAAAGAATACCAACAGACCAAACCTTTCTCCTTTTCAGAAGCATTTTAAGCAACTGGAACTTATGCTGAGAAAATACCTGTCTTGGTATCACAATTTGAATCATAGCAGAAAACGAAGCTAGGAACATCAAGACTCCATCTTGTCAAATACATTGAATGATGCTCCAAAAATGGAAATAATTATTGTCAATTTTGCAGCTGGAACATTAGCATCATTATTGCTCTCAAATGCTCCTAATCTACCACATGTGCTTGCCACCATTTTCATTGTTTTTGTCTTCTTTATTCACTCATGGAATGTGAACATTACTAGCTGGCCAGTATTTATTTCCTATCCCACATTGGAAAGTGTTGGATTGTATAGACTGGAGAGGTGAAGATGGACTTCATTATAATATTTAAGTTAGGATCTTAGCGTGCACTCCAAAACCTGATTTCTATTTCAGCCAGAAATAGAAAATAAAAACAATAATGAGATCCTATTCTTAATGTCCAAGATCTTTCCTTTGACTAAGTGGCCGTCTACTCCAATCAGATTCTTTTTAAAAATACCTCAATTGAAAGAATGCAGAATGAATAATGAAAGAATGGAATAAATACTGCTTTACCAAAGCTTAAAAACAATGTCTTCAAAACCTTAGTTGTTTGTAAATGGCTCAACTAAAATAATTATGATTTTTTTAGAGTTTCAACCTTATATTTAATTTATTGAATTCAAATTTCACCATCTGTCATGACAGGATTCAAAGCCAGTTCGTTAGCTTGGGGTTCTGGGTTATTAATGAAGTGGCATTATTACTATGACACTGTCTGCCCCATCCTTAATTTTTTTTTAGTTAACCTGTTCAAAGATGTTAAGCATCTGTAGCATAACCCAAACCTGCTGACTCAGAGGTAGGGTCACTACCAGTACACCACAAGAAACCTTCCAGCCTTAGTTTTAGATATTGTTAGCTAATTTGGTGCAGATTTCATCGAACAGTTGTGAGCCTACTGATAAATAAAACAACAATTCACTTCACCAATAGTTTATAAAGTATTTTTTCATGCTTAACTGCCACTGACTACCTCTTTCCTGGTCTGATTATGATATGTCTCTGTAAATGAAGAATGGATTAGCAGCCATTAAAATGATACTTGCCTCATTGACTTTTGAATGATTTTGCCAATTAACAGAAAATTAGTGACAAAGAGTTTTTTTCATGTGAGAAACCATTAAGAGCTACTTTGAGACGGTCCAATTCATTTCATAAAAGACTTTTACAATCCAACAGAAACAGCAAATATTTTCCAATCGGTCTTGATTGGTTTCAAACCATGTTCTCAAAGTCTAAATGGTAGAATGCAAACTTTCTACCGATCCTTTGGAGTTCTGTTTTCTGAACAGAATTTTCAGAATGAACTGGTTGTTCGTCGAATAAGCAAATTATTCAGCACTAGTTCATCAGATGAAATACTTGATGAGTGTATTACCTTTTTCTATTCTCTGTAAATGCTCAGAAATGTCCTGCTTTTAATGCAAACCTTATGGTTGAGCAAAGTTTGAAGTAACTCTTCTTGAATGTATAATAAACTGGGATTCTTTAAAAAACAACAATATACATTAAAACAGAAAAGTTTACAATGATACTGTACAAAAACAGGTATTTGCAATTTACCATCTGGATCCTGAACCATCATTTGATAAGATCATGGCCCATCTGATCATGGTTTCCATTTTCCTTTCCATCCTTCATTGACCATTGACAGCTCTGTCATCAAAAATCTATCTAACTCAGCCTTCTCCTCATCTCAATCCCTATTTATGGGAACTGTTTCATTAGGATGATCCCAGAGCAAACTGAAAGAGAGAAACTTGCCAATATAAAGCATTTCTTATGAGTATTGTAAATCTCAAAGTTCTTTGCAGTCAAAGAAACCCTTTTGAAGTGTGGTAATAAACATAGTTATCAATTTCTAGATAGCAAGCTCGAACAAAGAACAATATGAGAACAACTAGATCATCTGTGCCTGATGTTTATTGTTGGATAAAATCCTCTTCTTCAATACCTTTACCATTTTTTAGCTGTTATTGCTAAGAGATAAAATTTCATGTTATTTCAACATGATAGTCAGATCACAATGTCAAAACAAATGCCACAAAATGCTTCACTGAATGATGCAGTGCAGTAATAGTTGCAACAGGAATAACTTGATGAAACCACTTATGGCTATGATCAATTCTTGTATGTTGGTCATATATTCCCTATTCTAGCTCTCCATAGTGCCTGTACCTACTACAGGGGAACCTTGATTATCCAAACGAGATGGACGGGCACTATTTCATTCAGATAATTGATTATTCGGTTAATCGATTAAATGTCTTTTCTCTAGGGCTCGGAGATTTTAAAGTCTGCTCCCCGTTCAGGAGACTGCAGCAGCTCACAGCGCACGAGCCCCGCTTCCAAACACTGCCTCTATCCAACACTGACCCCCC
>NC_057742.1:24859324-24896709 GCF_004010195.1 Chiloscyllium plagiosum
ATCCAACCCCGCCCCCCGCCACCCTGATTTTCGGATAATTTAGTATTCGGATAATCGAGGTTCCTCTGTAATTGCTGTTTCTGCCTTTGAAGAGATGTGTTTCTTGGATATTTAGCACGGCACAAAGACAATAAAATATAAAGGATTACAGTTTATGTCTCTTAACAGCAACTAGAACCCTATATAACGGACGAGTTGTGAAATCTCTAATGTATGGAATAAATCTTTCCTATTTCCATATATAACTTATATCTGTCCAGTTTTATTAATATAAATATATAATTTGAGACATCTGCTGCTGAGAGGTGCTAAAGTATATTAAAATGTTATCTTCATTCAATTTCAACTTTCATAAAAGTTCACTTTATATTTCAGTCCAAAATCTAATCAAAGAAAAGAAATTGTCTTTAATAAAGTTATGCTGTTTATTGTTGCTTTTGAATGCTCCATGGAAGCAAGGTATATAATATTGATGCTGACCTCCCCCACTGGCCCAGGAGGTAAATCCATTACATACAGATGGGAATAACCATCTGCTGGGAAAGCCAATGGTCAGATGAGCATCAGCATTTCCTTGAAATAAAATCAGAAAAGCTGGGGAAACTGTGAAAGGAAAGCAGAGTTAAACTTTCAGGTTCAGTGACCCTTCTGAAGAACATTCACTATACCTGAAACATTAACTCTGATTTCTCTCCACAAGTGCTGTCAGACTGCTGAGTTAGCCAGTAATTTCTGATTTGGTCTCTAAATTCCAGTATCCTCAGTTCTTTGGGTTTTATTTTTGTTTAGCATTTTCTTGATGTTACTTTCATCCATTTCAAAAAGAAACATTCACTTATAGCACCTTATCAATCAAAAATGTCTCAAATCACTTCACATCGTGGATTACACCTGAACAATATCCATTTGTGATGAGTAAGGGCTTAAGACCTGAAAGGAAAATCCTAAAAAAAGTTGTTTCCACTACAGGTAATTTTGCTATAATACATATTTTATCAGCACGCATTGTCTATAACGTGATTGGCAAATAGTGGACATTGTTTGGATGACGCGAACTTTCTGTTGAATGGGTATTGTGATTTTCTATTAGCAATCTTCAAAAGTGCGATTTTCTACAGCAGTTTTCCATAACGTGATTTTCTGTAGCATGAGTTTGCAGAGGAACACAACTATCGCATTACAGCAGAATGATCTGTAGTGGGAGAGACTAGGACACGAGGGCACAGCTACAGAGTGAAGGGGTGATCCTTTAGAACTGAGATGAGAAGAAATTTCTTCAGCCAGAGGGTGGTTAATCCAGGGAACTCACTGCTGCAGAGGGCTGTGGAGGCCAAGTCACTGACTGCATTTAAGACAGAGCTAGATAGGGTCTTAATCGGTTAGGGTATTAAGACTTACAGGGAGAAAACAACAGAATGGGATTGAGAAACATATCAGCCAAGATCGAATGGTGGACCAAACTCGATGGGCCGAATGGTCTAATTCTGCTTTATATTTTATGGTCTTGTGAACTTACGAAACCTGATGAGGTCTCTCTCAATGTCCAGAGCTAGATCTTTTAACTACATTCCAGATGCTAGGGAGAGATTCTCACAGGGAATGCTAGTTGCCTGTTCAAGGTGATAAGTTTTTGTTAACGGCTTTAATAACTGCACATCCCACCTCATTAATGTACAGCTCCTCTTCCTAAAGTCCACTGTGAATGTGGAGGTCAGATGGAAGGATGGAAGGAAAGTTGTGATTATTGGCGGCCAGTCAGCTCAGTTTTGGGGTATCGCTACAGGAGCTCCTCAGGGCATTGTCCTAGGTCTAAACCATCTTCAGCTGCTCCATCAGTGACCTCAGAAGTCAGGTGCCAATTATTCCATTGTCTGCCATGTCCAAGGCCAATGTCAGGACCTATTCAAGACACAGACTGACAGCGATTGTCTGGGTATACACAGCCTTTTAATGATGGCACCAAGAGATGTCAGTCAATCACAGATGTCCTGACAGTGGTCAGTTGTTCTGGAAATGGGACATAGTAAGTTGAGACTGGAATCAGTCTAGATGGGTGCCATTCGGGTAGGGTAGATAATAAATAAGATAAACATGAAACAGAAATTGCTGGAGAAACTCAGCAGGTCTGGCAGCATCTGTGGAAAGTAAGCAGAGTCAATATTTCAGGTCTGAGTTAATGAGGTGTGTTTGGTAGACTATGGCAAGCAATCTCATTCAGCCTCACAGTGATAAACCCTCCAAGAAACTCAACAAACTGACATTTAGCCAAAAAAAACACATTAAAATTCAGTCTTAAGATTGTTTATTGATGTTTATTGTTAAAAAACAGCAGAAAAAAGTACAAATCTGATCACATGATGTTGAATTCAATGTAGAAATGTCTCAGATGCAGCAAAAGAATCAGTGTGAGTGACATCACAGCAGCCATCTTTGATACAGTCAAAAATGCTTGAATCTTAGTTATTAAAGCCACTTTGAGAAAACGTCTGCCCATAGTCTTGTGACACAGTGGCAGTGGTTCCTATCTCAATGCCAGATCTTGGTCAAGTCCCACCTGCCTTGGAAAGTGTGTCATAACATGTCCAATTGGAAAGAAGTTTTTTCTTTTAAATACTGAAGTAACTGCACAGAGACAGGTATCCCATCACCAAATCACCCTTTATTTATATGTGCACAGTGCATGAACTCTGACTAGTTAACTCAGAGCTAATCGCTAGAGTGAAGAGGCCTTCTGAATGTCCTCTTTAATTTTTTTCTCTCTTTTACATCCGGGTGGCTGACAAACACTGCCCTTCACATCAAAGGGCAATGCTGTGTGATCAAAACAGTGAAGGGGAGGGTAACACCCCTTTTTTTTATTTTAACCCCCACGCCCACCTCTCCCTGAACAACTCCAGGGTGTTAATCTCCTAGTTATATATTATTTTTTTTTTCAATTTCCACCACCAGGAAGAGCCTCAGTGAAGGGGAGGGTAACACCACTTTTTTTTTATTTTAACCCCCACACTACCACCTAAGTGCGGTAGTGCTTATTTTTTTCCCCAGCACCCATGGTGTGTGTGTGTAGGGGTGAGACACAGTGGAAGACACAAAGTGCACGAATCTTTATTCAATTTCCACCACCAGGAAGATAGGAAAGCACCCGGGTGGCCAGTGACAAACACTGCCCTTCACATCAAAGGACAGTGCTGTGTGATCAAAACAGTGAGGGGGAGGGTAGGGACTAAATCAAAATAGAATTGAAAAATGTCCTCTTTAATTTTTTTTTTCTTTTTTTTTTTGACACAGTGGAAGACACAAAGTGCACGAATCTTTATTCAATTTCCACCACCAGGAAGATAGGAAAACACCCGGGTGGCCAGTGACAAACACTGCCCTTCACATCAAAGGATGTCCTCTTTAAATCTGTCAGCCAGGAATCCCTGATTGGTCCAGGTTAACAACCCAATCAAGGATCTCATCGTCAATGAGATTAAGAAAAATGCAAACATTACACTGGAAACAACATTTAGAACATCAGAAATTCCAACAGCTTTCTGTGTTAATACTGCAAAAACAATGTTCACAACAAGATTTTAACAGCAATTCTAATCAAATAAGAATATAACAAGGTAACAAAATGAGCAAAATAACTGGAGATTAAATCGTAACAATCATCACCCAAAGCGAGGGAATAATCAACAACTTCAGGTGCTTATCAGCAATCAACCCATGCAACAAAATTCACTGGTGTTAATCTTTCCACCATAAAAATTCAAGCTATCAGATCTTTTCAATAGATCAGAGAATTGGCAAATATAGAAAGCAGAATTCCCAGATCTTGAACAACTTAAGGATTGGACACCATATCAAATCCTGAACAGGATAGGACACTTCTCTATTATATGGGCAATACATCAGATCATGTGTTAAATAACAACAGATCAATGAGAAACAATTTATGCATGACAACCTCATGACAATCTGTATTTCACGTCAAAGAAAAAAATAACACAGGTAAGTTTACACATCAATAGCAGACACCAACTGTCACAAGAGTCTGTGAATATGAATGACCTGAATTTACTATCTGAACCATGTAACTCTTGAAACTTACAACAAGAGCGCGTTTCTGAGACAATTGTCATTGGTATCTCAGATAAATTCATCACTGAACTTCTTCAATCAACAAAGAACCTAACTCTAATATGAGGAGTCCAAATAGTGATGGATACAGAATTTAGAAAATTATTCAAGAAGTATTATACTGCAAACGTTCCAGATAGTGCAGAACATTCGATAGAAAGTGCTTACTTAAAATGCAATTACACATTTGACAGAGAAGACAGAGCTCTCATCTGAGAAGTATACCATATGTGACAACTTATGACAAAATTGTAAGCAATTTAAAGTTACAGTTGTGAGTGTGTCTGTGTGTGTGTGGCCGAGCAGGGGCTGATAGCCTAGTTGGATAACCATGAGGATGGACTCAACCGGGACCTTGGATTCATGTCACACTACAGGTGACCCCACTGTACTATCCACTCTCTCTCTTACACACACACACGCACACACGTGTGCACACATACTCCTACATTATCATACACTCACGCAGACCCTCTCTCATGTGCACACACATGTACCCAACGCACTCACCCTCTCACAGGCTTATACCCCATCACACTCATATACATACTTGACCAAGTTTATACACACACTCACACCCACACTCAAATATACCCACCAACTCTGTCTCCTGCACGCACAGACATATAAGTTTATGGGTGAATTTGTATTTGCAGAATTACATTTTGTTTTGCTCAAAAACTGCAGAAATCCATATAAGATTCTGTAAGCCGTACTTTAGCAATATAACTGACTCAACATTGATACAGACTTTACTTTCACGCATTTAATGCATTGTCTGATCTGAGATGATACCTATTATGAAATAAGCTGATGCCACCTTGAGAATGTAATTCTGGGATTTACTTATTAAAGAACCTAAACCACCATATCCCATTCCAAAAGATGAAAGATGTAATCTAAATGTGTTTAAGAACTATAACCTGGTGTTGTGTGATTTTTAACTACAGTTGTTTCATATATCATTACAACTCCATGACACTGCAACCCTTTTGCTATAAATTCTATCATTATGATCATGTTCCACAACCACCTGATGAAGGGGTAGTGCCTCAACAGCTAGTGCTTACAAATAAACCTGTTGGACCATAACCTGGCTTTGTGTGATTTTTAACTTTGTCCATCCCAGTCCAATACTGGAACCTCCAAGTAATGGAATAAGTTCATTTTACATGAGGAACAACTGTCTTTGGACAAACAAGATGACTTTTCCCTCAGAAGAAAAAATGCTAGCATCAAATACAGATTCTGGTTGTAGAGAAGAAGAAACAATCTAACTTCCCTACATGTTCCTGCTGTTACATTAGTGCAAGACCCTTCAGCAAGCACTGCTGATATAATGAAAGCCAACAGAAAAAGTATGCTCACTGACTTTACCTTGATTGATTCTAAGTCTTGTCATAGATTTCCTTGGCCTATCTGTTGACACAGATTAATCAAGTGAGAGACTTGGGGAGGGTGGAAGATGTAAGGGAAAAAATGTACAGTAAAAGATGTAAAAATAAGTAATAAAAGTAAATCATTTGAGAATGCATATATATGTTAATCGGTGTCCTGGAAGTGAGAAAATAACTTAGGGAAGGATGTTTTGACTTCAGAGTAACCTTGCAATGTTGCTACAGAGCTCCTTTCCACGAGGCATAAATAGAACAATATGGGTGGGATTGGTTAGGAGAATTGCATGAGATAGCTAGACATCAACTCACGTACAATGATCTTTCAGTAATATAACAGTAAGATTAGAGCCTGGTATACCTCACATTGCCATATATAAGATTATTTAGTGTTAAGAGCCAATAAACTGGGTTCAGATTAAGCCTAATCTGGAGACAGTTCTTAACCTCGTTTTGTCCTCGAGTTATGTCTTGAGCTCAGACTCAGTACTGTAGATATACTACCACGTGACTTAAGCACGTTAGCAATGGGAGATCCTAAATATACCTCCTGTACCACAGTGAGGGAGTCAACACTTTGAGCAATATGAATCAGAGAAATGTGAGAGAGAAACTGAGGACAGAATGCAAACAATAATACCAAGTACAGAAATACAGAAATAATTTTAAATAAAACATATAATATAGCATTAAACAAAACTTTTACATGAGCAATTTACACCATAACTCACCATGTTCTATGAGCTCTCTATACCACTATGCTGCTACCATCCTCTTTCAAGGTAAGAATCCACAGGGTCTTCTTGGCCCTGTGTTAGGGAGGAAACTTACATGATATATTAATGAGAACAAACTTGTGTCTTAAACAAGGCATAGTTTATTGCATGATAATAATTATGTAGAAGTGACACAATATAGCACTGACCTATGAGGAGACTTAACTTCTTTTCACAATCTTACTGCCTCAAGACCCGAAATTATTCTCCCTCAAACCCCATATGGTCTCTTTATATTAGGTATTGTTTAAGGTGCTCCTTAGTATTAAGCCTTTCAGACCCTTACACAACAAAAACTGTATCAATAATTTCTTACAATGTGAAATAACTACACATAGACTGGTATCCTGTCACCAAGTCACCCTTTATTTACATGTGTATAGTACACACGCTGTGACAGCCAGCTTAGATTGAGGAGACCTTCTGAATCTCCTGTTTTTTTTAAATTTTGTTAAACAGTACACACTTTACAAACAGTTAACATTAACAGTTGTATACAGAGAAATTTACAAGGGAGAGGAGAGGCAAAGCCAAATCCCAAACCCCACCGTACAATCAGTTTTCAGGGAAATGAAGTCAAACCTCAAAAGCCACCTTCAGTCATCACAAAAGTAGCAGTAACAAATACATACAAGGCAGTCCAATTAGATAAGAAACTGTGCATAGAATACAGATCCTCCACCCAGCAACCCAGCAACCTAGCAAGCCACCTGTCCCTTTTACCTTCCAGCCACTCTATTCCATGCCACTCCTATGCCCCTTCCGGCTCTCGGTCCACCCTGACACACCTTCTGGCCACCTCTAAGATAGCCTGTCCTGTCTCCCCCATGGCGCCCTCCCACTCCAGGATGACAGTGATCAGGATGGCCCACAGAAAGGCCTGCCGCACCCAGGGACATAAGACAACGCAGGCGATATCTCCAACAAGCAAGAAGACAGAGTCAAATACCAACAGACCTCTTTAATCTCCTGTTTTTTTTTCCACATTGTGTGTGTACAGGTGTGAGACACAGTGAATCTCCTGGTTTTTTTTGCGCAGGTGTGAAACACAATGAATCTCCTGTTTATCTCTGTCAGCCAGGACTCTCTGATTGGCCCAGGTTAACAATACCAATCAAGAATCTCATAGACTACGAGTTCCACCTGGACCAAGTACCATTCACAACACAGTGCATATACAGTTACAACTCCGCCCTATAAATACACAGTTTATTACAATATCAGTATAGGAAGGCATGGTGGCTCAGTGGTTAGCACTGCTGCCTCATAGCACCAGGGACCCGGGTCCAATTCCTGCCTCAGGTGACTGTCTGTGTGGAGTATGCACATTCTCCCTGTGTCTGCCTGGGTTTACTTCGGGTGCTCTGGTTTCCTCCCACAGTCCAAAGATGTGCTGGTCAGGTGAACTGATGAAGGGCTTTTGCCCGAAACATCGATTTTCCTGCTTCTCGGATGCTGCCTAACCTGCTGCACTTTTCCAGCACTGCTTTAATCTTGACTCTGATCTTCAGCATCTGCAGTCCTCACTTTCACCTGGTCAGGCGAACTGTCCATGCTAAATTGCCCACAGGATTAGGTGCATTAGTTAGGGGTAAATATAGGGTAGGGGAATGGGGCTGGATGGTTTACTCTTCAGCGGGTCGGTGTGGACTTATTGGGCCAAATGGCCTGCTTCCATACTGAAAGGGATCTAATCTAATCAGTCATGGCTCAGCTGATCATATCACAAGGATTTGGGTTCAAGTATTATTCTCGGCTTTGAGCACTAAAATTAACAGTGCAGTACTGTGGAAGTGCTGCACAGTTGGAGGTACTGCCTTTCAGATAAGACATAAAACCAAAGTCTGTTCTATCGGCTCAGATGGATTTATAGGATTGTATGATGTTGGAGAGATGGAAGATAGTTATTTCCATTTTAACTATCTGAAGTGTAATATATCTAGACTTTCCGCACAAAAGTTTAATTCACGAGGTTGATCGTATGGGATTGGAGGTCGTTTATTAGCTTGGATAGATGACTGGCTGATGGCCAGAAGACAAGATTTAACTAGTGGGGTGTCACAGGGTTCAGTCTTTGGACCTTAGCTATTTACAATCTACATTAACAACTTGGATACAGGGATAGAGGGCTCGATAGCCAAATTTGCCAACGACACAAAAATGGGTGGGACGATAATTTGCAAAGGGATATAGATAGAATCATAGAATCCACACAGTGTTGAAACATGCCATTTGGCCCAACAGGACCACACCCATCCTCTGAAGAGTAACCCTCCCAGACCCATTCCCTACCCTATTGCCTATACATTTAACCCTGAACACTATGGGAAATTTAGCGTGGCCAATTCACCTGATCTGCACTTCTTTGGAATGTGGGAGGAAACTGGAGGAAACCCATACAGACACGGGGAGGATGTGCAAACTTCACACAGTTACCCAAGGCTGGAATCAAACCTGGGTCCCTGGCGCTGTGAGGCAGTAATGCTAACCATTGAGCCACCATGTTGCCCCATAGGTTAGGAGAGTCAGCCAAAATGTGACAGATGGAGTTTAACATGGATAAGTGTGAGGTCATGCATTATAGTAGAAAAGATAGGAAGGCCATCTATTATCCTAACAGGGAAAGACTTCGGGGTGCTCCGGTGCAGAGGGATCTAGGTATACCTGTTCATGAGTCACAGAAAACTAGCACACAGGTACAGCAGATAATAAAGAAAGCAAATGAATTGTTGGCTTTTATAGCTAAAGGAATGGAATATAAAGGGAAGGAAGTCTTGTTACAACTATACAAGGAATTGGTGAGACTGCACCTGGAGTATTGTGCAAAGGTTTGGTCTCCGTATTTGAGGAACGATGTAGTGGCAGTGGAAGCAGTTCAGAGGAGGTTCAGTAGACTGATCCCAGAGATGAGGGGTTGCCGTGTGAAGGGAGGTTGAACAGTTGAGGCCTATACTCTCTGGAATTTAGAAGCATGAAGGGAGATCACACTGAGGTATTCAAGATGATAAAAGGTGTGGACAAAACAGACATAGAGCATATGCTTCCTCTTGTGGGGCATTCTAGGGCAAGAGGTCACAGTCTTAGGATAAGGGGTAGCAAATTTAAAAGAGAATTATGAAGAAACTACTTCTCTCAAATGGTTGTGAATCTTGGAATTCACTACCCCAGAGTGTGGTGGATGCTGGGACAGTGAGTAAATTTAAGGAGGAGTAAGACAGGTTTTTAATTGGAAATGGTTTGAAGGGATATGGAAAGAAGGCAGGAAAATGGGGGTGAGTACTATATCAGCCATAATCGAATGGAAGAGCAGACTCGATGGACCAAATGGCCTAATTCTGCTTCTATATCTTATGGGTATGAACTACTGAAATTTCGATCTACATGCTACACATGAGTAAGGAAGTGTACTTGTGGGGAGAGGAAAGGTCAGTCAAACAATATTTTGGATTGCTGACAGAGTCACAATGTCTATAGAACAGGCATTTGTTTCATATTGCCAGTTTCTGCAATTCTCTATTAATAGCAATACTGTAGCTTGTTTCCTGAAGGTGAATAATTAATCAAAGATCACTCTTCCCTCGATCTTGCATCAGTTACTCTCCATCTGTCTAAAGAAAGCTTTCTATGCTTGGGAGTTTATCTTTAAAAAGAACATGCTGAGATCAAAACTACAACAATCACAGCACAAGGGAACAACTCTCTGCTCTGTTGGGCAACATGTTGAGGCATCTTAACACCCTTAAATCATATTTGCTGGGAGCCGTGACAACTAGAAGTTCATAAAATAAACTCTTCTGCAAATAATGGACACAATTAAGCTTGGTTTAAAAGTACAATTAAAATGATTAATCCCTCCTACCCTGATAAAAATACCAACAGATTTTGTTTGTCATAGTTAAAGTTGTTTACTATACACAAGACTGGATTATACACCAAGGGGTAGGCTCTCCACAAACAGCAGATAATTATTTTGTTATTCACTAGTGGGACATAAACTTCACTGGAATTTTTAATAAATTTATGAACAATGTCTTCACAATTGTTGTTCCTGATCAAAGTCTACTCAAGCATGGAGCAGAAAATGACCAGAGGATTAGCCAATATCAAAGTCAAATATTAGGCAAACAATAGAAAGAAGTAATTGCAAGATTGTAATTAATGCTAGCATTTAGATGATCGTCATTTGTGTTGCACATCCAGTGGGAGTACATGTGATTTTGTGATACTTTGTAGAATAATCCATTGTTTCTTAATCCACCCACAAGAGATATCATGCCAATATTAAGTAGAGTATTCAAATGCTGCAAATAATCACGTTAAGTATTATAATAATCTTGAAACTTACCTCCTGAACCTCAGAAGACTGACTATTCTGCCAACAGTGCTTATTGGAGGTATAAATGCAGAATAGAAAAATATGTGCTGGATATTTTTGTAGCAAGAATTGAGCTTCCTAGAGGCTGTCTTCTCAGGGTACGAACTCCTCTGACATCACACATAGATTGGTGAAGATTTCCTTTATTTATCTTTAAGAATCACTTTTAGACCATTTTTATAACAGTTAAAAGTATCAAAGAAAGTTCACATGAACACATATGCCATGTCACTATCTACAATGATTACAAGGAGGCATGGTGGCTCAGCAGTTGGCACTGCTGCCTCACAGTGCCAGGGAAATGGTTTTGATTCCACCTTCAGCTGACTGACTGTGTGGAGTTTTCATGTTCTCCCTGTGTCTGCATGGATTTCCTCCAGGTGCTCCAGTTTCCCCCCACTGTCCAAAAATGGGCAGGTTTGGTGGGTGAAACTCTCTCGGATGGCATTTCTTTCCCATCTTCAGACAGTTGCACCTACTCTGAGCCAAAAGAGGGAAGGAAACAAACTGAACACACAAGAAAAGAAAGCTCTAGAAAACCTCAAAAAAAGACAAAAACATCGTTATATTACCTGCAGACAAAGGTCGGCTCACAGTCACCCTGAACAGAAGGGACTACATAGAGAAAGCCAATGCACAACTCGCAGACACCAACACCTACCAACTGGTGGCGCTAGACCCGACCCCACAACTAGGAAACAAAATTACATATCTCCGAAGAAAATTACACAATTCCGGACAATTAAACAAGATGGAATTCCAAAAAAATGAAACCAGACGGGACCAACATCCCACGATTCTACAGACTACCAAAAATCCATAAACCAGGAGCCCCCCCCTCAGACCCATAGTCTCACTACCCAGAACATCAACTTACAGACTGGCCAAAGAACTGCACGCAAGACTGAAATACCTAGTAGAAGAGTCACAGCACTCCATCCACTCCACCCAAGGAGAGGGCGCTCTGATAGCTTACGGTTTCAGATAAACCTGTTGGATGATAAACCAGAGGCGCATGAGTTTTGACTTTGTCTACCCCAATCCAACACCGGCACCTCCACATCTATCACAGTGAGAACAGCATCACCTTCACCTCAGTCCTAGCTGATCTTTCCTCATGATCCATGATCATTGAAACATATCAGATTCTGAAGGGGTTTGACAGGGTGAGAGAGTGTTTCCACCCTCCCCATGGGAGAGTCGAGGAGCAGAGGGCACAGTCTCAGAATAAAGGGGCATCAAATTCAGACTGAGATGGGGAGGAGTTTCTTCCTCAAAGGGTTGTGAGTCTTTGGAATTCCCTACCGCAGAGAGCCGCGGGCAGTCCTTGCGTATACTGAAGGCTGGTGAATTCCTGATCAAACGCGGAATCAAGGGAAAGGGCAGGAAAGTGGACATGAGGAATGTCAGAGCAGCTATTGATTGGTCGAACAATCTCAAGCAGCTGAACAGCCTCTTTTTCCCATTTCCCCCGGTCCTATGGTAGCAACAAGCCCACTGCCTGACCCGAAGAATCTCTAATCTCATTGTGACTTGCCCTTTGATGAACACGATCACCTCAGATTTCACCAGTGAGAATGACTTTCCTCTCGCAGCCGAAGGGAATGAAAGAATGACCCATGTACAAAACCAACGTCATCTATAAAATTCCATGCAAGGACTGCCACAAACACTATGTAGGACAAACAGGAAGAAAGTTAGCCACCAGGATACACGAACACCAGCTAGCCACAAAAAGACACGACCCTCTCTCCCTCGTAGCCCTACACATGGATGAAAAAAAACCCACCATTTCGACTTGGACAACACATCTATCCTGGGACAGGCTAAGCAAAGACATGCCAGAGAATTCCCCGAAGCCTGGCACTCCAACCACAACGCCATAAACAAACACATAGATCTAGATACCATCTATCAATCCCTCAAAAAACGAACAGGAAATGACATCACCACAAACCCCAGGAACCCCATCCAGGACAAACATATAAATAGAAAGCAGGAGACAACAGCTTCGCTTCACTTGGAGGTCGCCACTGATGATGTTACCTAGCCAGGTAATGAAACGTCTGGATATCAAAACTACAGCTCAGCGAGCAAACCTACACCCATTAACTGATGTAGCTTACTGATTGATTCCAATATTTTCAATAAGAAGTGATCGAAATAGTAAGAGGTTGCCAAAGAGAAAGTAAGAAATTCTGGTGGAACCTGGCTAGCATCCCTCACTCTAAGCGAGAAGCTTAGATTCGACTTCCGCAACAGATTTGATGGCTTTGGAGATGCATTCATATTTCTGCTGCTAAACAGGTTCATTACCAATCTGCAGGCAGTTAGAACAGGAAAGTCACCTGGTCAGACATGATGCTGAGTGGTGCCCCTCATTCTCTCACATCTTGTGACAGGCTAGCAATCTCAGAGACTCAGCAAAAAAAAAGTCATTTGGTCCATTGTGTCCATGCCAGTCAACAATGATTTAACTACATTAATCCCATTTTTGAGCTTTTGGCTTACAGCCTTGGAAGCTAGAGTAATGCAAGTGAATATCTAAATACTGCTTAAATGTTGCAAAACTTTATAACTCGACCACCTTTTCAGGCAGTGAATAAATGGAAGACTTTCTGCTTAATTCCCTCTTAGTCTTTGACCTTAAATCTATGGCCTCTGGTTATTAACACCTCTACTAATGGAAAAAGTGCCTTCCTAATCACCCTATCCATGCACCTCATATCTTATACATCTCCACCATGTCACCTCTCAACCTTCAGTGCTCCAAGGTAAAGAACTCTTATTGATATTTCCTCACAGCTCAGACAACTTGGGCCAAATTTTAAATTATCTTAGCAAAGTTAACTTTTTACCAGTTTAGAATGTTTATTCCCAGCTCATCCTTTTCAATGAAATCTCACTGACTTACAATCACTATCCCCAAATTACTCTCTTATTGAAACTTTAATGATCTGTCTAAGCTTATTTCTGAATATTAGGTGCAGAACTACTCCTCTTTGTTGTGCTTTCCACATGCTCATTAAAAAAAATCCTCCGAGATGAAATTTAAGGATTTTGTTCATTCTCTGCCTAGCACATAAAAACCATCCCAGTTAATATTTGCGTGGTTAAAATCCCCTTTTCACTGCCTTAGTATTCATATTCTATTCTTTAAAATTTCCTTACATATTTGATTCTCTGTCTCTCCAAGACTGTTTGAGATCTATCATACACACACAATAGCATGTTTGTTCCTAGTGTGTTTCTTACTTCCATCCCTATAGTCTCATTTAATGATCATTCCAAGATACCATCCCTGCTCACTGCTACAATAGATTCCTTGATAAGTATTGTGATACTCCTCTCAGCATCTATCCCCCCTCTCTATCTTACCTCAGTACCCTCTGACTAAGGATGTTGAGTTGCCATCCTGCCCAGCTTTCAGTCAAGGATTGGCCATTGCTATGATATCATAATTCCACTTGCCTATCTGTGCCCTCAACTTATTCCTCAAGCTTTATACATCAAAATATAGTCAATTTTCCCTTGCCAAACACACTAACTTTCTTTTCTAGTCTATGTTTCCTCAGCCTTCCAAACTCAAAATTCACATTTTAACTTCCAATTTAGTCTCAGCTTTTCGCCCTCTGAGCTATTTGTCAGGATCACATCCTCCTTCAAGACTAGATGAAATCCATTCCTACAGCATTAACAAGTGTGCCTCTGAGTATGTTTGTCCCATTTTTGTTTTGATGTGACCTGTCCAACCTGTACAGTTATGAACTCCCCCAGAAATGGTTCTAATGCCTCAGAAATCTAAAGCAGCCCCTCCTGTACCATCTCCCCAGCCATACCTCTGCCTGCTCCATCCTTCAATTCCTGTACAGGTCATTCTGCTATAACACACATTTCATTAATGTGATTTTACTGTAACACAAATGACGAATTTGGATCACAGTTTCTGAAGCATGAACTCTCAAAATATGTGTTGGCTGTAATGCAATTATATCGCTAACACTTTAAGTGATGTTTCTAAAGTGCAATTTTTCTATAACACGGGGTTGCACAAGAACACACAACCATTGCATTGTAGAATTGACAGTACTCGTGAATGTGAGGCACTGGGCGTAATCTGGAGATTACTACCTTTGAAGTCCCGCTTTTCAACTTTCTACTTAACTCATCCGCTTTTTCTTTCATTTCTTTTCGTTTCTCTTTTTCTTTTTTCTCTCTATTTTTTCTTTTTTATTTACCTGTTGTTGAAGAGCTTGGTCATGGTGACAGAATCAGCGGCAGTGAGTGAGCCCCGCATGGACTAGAAGTGAGCCTACTGCTTGTGCACCGACACGGCTGTCCTAATGGCAAGTCATGGCTACTGCCATGGAGGAGGGTGTGGGGCCCGTTGGCATCAGCTGTGGCTGCCTTGGTGTGGTGGGCCCGAAGCACTCATGGCAGTGGTGAGGCAGGCTGGTGCAGTACACAGTGGCAGCTGCATTGGTGAGGTCTGGTGAGGCCTCATAGCAACAAGGGTGTCAGTGGAGGCGAGATGGCGCTGAAGAGTGGCAACTCTTATTCCGGTGGCAGTGATGTGGCGAGGTGAAGAGACTCGTGCCTGGCCACCAGGCCCATGGGTCATGGCTGAGCACAACAAGAAGAACTGTAAAGTTGAACACTATTTCTTCATTTTTCTGCTTATGTGCTCTTTGTTTTGGTTTATTTTTCTGTATGTTAAGATGGAGCCAGACAGTGGCAAGACTGTACAACACTTGCCACTGTATTTTATAACAAACTACACGTGACAATCAATAAATAAACAAATAATGCCCTAACGTCTGCTTACAGGACTTAATTTCTCTTTCCTATTATCTGATCAGTCCCAGCATGGACCACAGCCTCTGGATGTTCACCTTCAGAATGCCCAGCAGCTGTTCTGTGCCATCTTTAACCCTGGCACCTGGGCAGCAACACACTATCTTGGAGTCACACCTACGGCAACAGAAATACCTGTCTACTCTCCTCACTAACAACCCCCTGCCACTATTGACCTTCCTCCCTCCCTAAGCAGATGGACCACACAGAGTGGCCTGGCCTTGGCTGACATCCCCAGAGGAACCGTCACTGTCACCACTTTCCAAGGCCGAGTAAACGTTTTACAAGTGAGATGCACTTGGGGGATTCCCTCACTTCCTGCCTGCTGCCTTTCTTCATTCTGATGGTACCTCCCTGCCTGTACTTCCTTAAGCGGCAGGGTGACCATATCCTGAAGTGTGCCACCCACAAACCTCTGAGTCTCGTGAATGCTCCACAGCGTCCCCCAGCTGCCACTCTAGCTCCAATCCTGCACATGGTCATCCAGATTGCCAGGAATACCTAGGCTTTCCCACACAGCACAGGATGTGCTAATCACTGAGCTCCCAAGACTGTACATCACCTTAACAAAATATACATCTTTACTTTTATTTTGACCATACTCCTACTTAAGTACAGACTAGAAAAAATGTTATTTTTGTTTACCTTCTGAGTCTCACTCATTTCCACCAACAGTCTCTTTACTTCTCTGAAAGGATCCTCACCTCCTCTCAGCGCTGCTGACTGCCTGGCACAGAGTTCTCACTTCGCCTGCTCCTCTCTAAGAAACTGAGGAGAAAGTGAGGTCTGCAGATGCTGGAGATCAGAGCTGAAAATGTGTTGCTGGAAAAGCGCAGCAGGTTAGGCAGCATCCAAGGAACAGGAGAATCGACGTTTCCTGAAGAAGGGCTTATGCCCGAAACGTCGATTCTCCTGTTCTTTGGATGCTGCCTGACCTGCTGCATTTTTCCAGCAATACATTTTCACCTCTCTAAGAAACTAACCATCAAAACTGACATAAACGCATGCTTTGTGTACCTGATAGAAAAACTTCTAAGTCTAGAGAGAAAGGTAAGTCAGCTGTGTAATCAGTCACTAACATTTATGGCGACATGTGAAGAGTTTAAACATTAAAACTCACCTATAAAATATATTGTACAGGGTGTGCAAAGTTTCACTATCATTTGGTGTTATGTATTGATAATAAATACCCAGCTATGGTCTTATGTAGAATCCAAGACAAGAGAAGTCTAGAGGGGGTTGATTGGCTTTTCATTTCAGATCAACGACCGTATGAAGAGTTTGCAATTGCAACCTTTACTTTCCGTTCTAATTCCTTCTCACTACGGATACATCTAAGCCTTCTACCTTAACTATAATGCAGACCTCAATAGCAAAATCTGAGCTAATGTGGACCAAAAAAACTCAACATTGAATTACCAGCATCGCTATATATTTAGCTTCAATCCAGGAACTGGTACAATATCTTGTACTTGGCTGGGTTTGATGGTAAAGCTTTCCTGGCAGACATTGATGTTTTTCACCCTTGACTATGAATATGGCTGTACTATTGTTGGAAACATTTAATTTTCTCAACAAAAAAACATCAGATACTTGAAATGATGGAGCTTATTTCTTTTACTTTTTGTAATCAAAGCTAACACACAGAAGTGTTATGGCCAATTAACGGTGAACATCATGAGAGTATTTTCTTCAAAATATAGGCTGGCATTCTCTCCCTCCCAGTGGGGAGTGGTGGTAGGAATGGCAATATGTATATGGTGATGTAGACTTTATATCACTGGACGTGCAATCCAGAGCACCAGGCTGAAGTTCCAGTGACATGAGCTTGAATCCATGGTGAAGTGATAAAATTAGAAAATAAAGGCCAAATGATATACATAACCATGGTCAATTGTTATTTTAAAAAAATTGGTCATTCACATCATTTACGAAAGGAATACTAGGTAAAAACAATGACTGCAGATGCTGGAAACCAAATTCTGGATTAGTGGTGCTGGAAAAGCACAACAGGCAGCATCCGAGGAGCAGTAAAATCGCGTTTCAGGCAAAAGCCCTTCATCAGGAATACAATCTCACCTGCAATTTAATGATTCTCATATGCTGTCTGGGTAAATAGGGATGAGCAATAATTGGAGGTCTAACCAGCAATGCCTGCAATTCCATGAAGAAAGCGAAAAAAAGCTAGGCATGTTGTAACCAGAGAGACATCCAATATCAGCACCTCAGGAACTTAGTTCTGTACAGGAAAGCTCATGATCTTCCTGATCTCCAGCAATTAAGCCTCTTAAATGATCTAATAATGACCACTTAAGGCTTTCAGCATCACTTTGTTTCTGGTAGGTGACAAATGTGCAGCTTTGAGTCAAACAAGTGTGGCACTGGAAAAGCTCAGCAGTCAGACAGCATCTGACCAGCAGGGGACTCAATGTTTCAGGTGTAAGCCCATCATCACACGTTTCGACTCTGATTCTCCAGCAGCTGCAGTCCTCATCTTTTCCCAATTGCGCAGCTTTCCCAACTTCTGTACCAGGGTGGTCAGCTTGCTGGATTAAAGAATGGGGCTTCAATTTGTCCTCACCTGAGTGTGATGGAGATGGAGGACACAGATGGAATGATTGGACAGTAGTGTAGCTGCTGAGAAATGACCACTTGTCGGTTGCCTTTGCTCCCCATAATCCCCCTGCCTCGCTGTGATCCACTGGGCCAGAAACCTGTCTCACCGTGCTGCTATTGATCTTCAGGATAGCATGTAACCTGTCGCCTAGGCTCTCACATAGGATGCCATTCTCTGGTCGGCCAGCAAATGGAGTCAGGGCAGAATGCGTTGACCTGGAAAATGATTGGCTGTGAACTCTGCCAAATCATTGCAGAAATGCCTGATTGGTGCTCGTGCTGGTGGGCTTTTCTTTTAAACGAGTGAGGGTGGGAGCTGTCTCATTCTCATAAAAAAGGGGAAAAGGAAAATCCTGCCCATGGCTGGTTTTATGCCAGATGTTATAGTACACAAACTATTGATAAACGTAGGACAAGATTTGACCTGATATATTAACTCTCATTTTTCTCTCTCCACAGATGCTGCTTGACTGCTGAGCATTTCCAATGTTTTCTCTATCTGTTACAAAGCCAATACTGGCCTTCTCAGCTGAGTTGACAGTGAGAAAGCTTTAAGACTACTGTAGTGATTGTAATGAGGTCAGCTAGCTAGACATCATAGAATATGATGTTCTGTGATTGAGGCTGTCAATCAGAGAACCCTGGCTGACAGATAAAGAGGGTAATATCAGAGATACTGGCACTCTGAAAGCTGACTCTGAATGAGGCTGTATTGAAGTCATGGACTGTTCATGTGTAAACAAAGGGTGACTTGGTGATGGGAAACCAGCCTCTGTGCAGACCTATATTATATACCCTTTAATATACCTAATAAAGGGTATATTAGCCTGCTCTCCTAATATACCCTTGGCACAATGGTAGATTAATATGCACTCATTTCATGACATTGCTTTTAGCATGAAATATTAATTCAGGAAGGCAAGGATGGTATGTGTTTTCACTTGTTCATTTTCCAGGATACAGTCACTTTGTAAGCCCCTCATTGTTAATGCTTCATGAAAGTTACATTTCAAGGCACTGTACACTTACCAAAGTGCAGCATAATTATTCATGTCTGATTGCTTCTGTAAGTTTATGAATTTCCATTGATATAAATGCCATTTACAAACTAAATAAACAGACTTAATGAATGTGCTTTGCACTTCACTGCAAAATATTACATCATAAATTAAATTATTTAGAACAATTAGCTCATAATGGAGTGAGAAAACTCATCATGAAGACAAAGTCATGTGCAGACTCCATTGTAGAATTATAGCTAAAACACTGCCCAATACCTCACTGTTTGCCCCAATTTTAAAGGTGTTTTAATCAGAATTCACAATGTAGTAACTGGGGCCACCCTCTATTCAGAATCTCTGAATAACACTGAAACATGGAAAGTGGCCATTTGACCCCTGAGGTCTGCTCCACCATTCAATATAATCATGACTAATTAGATTCCTGAACTAGCATATGGTATGTTAGCCATATTCACTCCCTATGGAAAGTCTCATTGATTTCCATAGGACCTGTTTGGTTACCAGCCTCAGACGGAGGAAAGAGAGGAGATCTCTGAATCAAACAGCAAAATAAACATTGCCCACATTCTTAACAGCATTGAATGCAAATATATAATGTATTATTCATAATAAACATCAATTAGCATTTCATTAAAGTTGAGAAACTGATTGGATGACATTTTCGGGTCATTATTTCTCCACAGTAACTGAAAATTATGGGTCAATGTAGCTAATGGTTATTTCTTCATGGAGTTCCCGTACACGGGTCCTGGTGTAGGGAATTTCTTTTTTCAACTAACAACTGCATGAGTAACTTTGAGTTTCAATATGGTGCAATGACCAACAGAAGATAACTTGCAATCAACCAACCCATCAAGAATCACTTAAAGCTTTGGATAATATCGGAATGTCTGAAGACTAATCTCTCTTCCATGACATTTAATGGTAGGATGATGTTGCTCCGTGTCCAATTTCTCTGCAATCTGATCATTCTTACATGATGACCTATCTAAAAAATTGAATATTATAATATTTTTGATGATTACATCAATGGACAATCTGTCAAAAATCAGCTCAACTGCTACTGAGTCATTTTGCATACCACTCGACTGAACAAGTGACATTTTCTACATTTATCTTTATAAATTAGCTGTTGGAGAGATGGGACAGGTTTTGCTGTGTTTTCCAATGTCGCCTTAACAAAACAGGCAGCAGCAAAACTGACCATACGCAGAATTAAAATTGGCAAATGCAAAAACGTGCTCTTTTAAAACAGCCAGGCAGGTAGAATCAGTACAAATTGAAATTGTATGACATCTTGCAGTACTGCAGCTTACTTTCTGTATATTTCATCCTGAAGGTATGAAATAATCATTAGTCATGATATGCTACGATGAAGCAGATGATTTGTAGATTTATCAAATTGAGTTAGAAATAACTGATTCATTAATAAATGTTTGAAAATAAAATCTGTTTAATTGCTAGATACTTTTTTTAAGAAAGTAAATATTTGCTCATTTTTATTAACGCTCTAATTGAGATGAGTACCACTACCATATTTAATATACTCCTGTTCATTGTGCTGATACAACCATGATCTATATACCAAACTGACAGCCGAGCAATGCATTTTTCATTAAATATGGGCATTGTTCCCAATCCTTTTGAGAATTAATTCAAACTAGGAATTGTTACAATATCGGTTGTCTACGGAATCAGAAAACCAACAACTTTGTGAGTTGTTTGATATTCTTGAGAAAACATTCCACTCTCTAGAGCTTCCAGTAGGTAAGTGTATCCTTTTAACAACAAGCTAATGGTTTTGCTGATCATTCTGCTTCCTCTTTGAACACTGCAGAGTTTTCTTCCCTTTCCTGTATTATTGCAGTGACTATGCTTTCAAAGTACTTCAATGACTGAAGAGCTTTGGGATATCTTGAGCTCACAAAAGGTATAAATGTGAGTATTTCTTTTGTTCAGAAGCAGCAATCCATCAAATGGCTCTTCATTTTTTAAAAATATATTTTTATTGAAAAATAGATTTTTTAATATTACAACAAATACAAAACAATATAATTCAAAATGTACAAAGAAAGTACACAAAATAAAAGTATTTTAAAAACCCAAACCGCCCTTATGAACAAATGTATAAATATATATAAAAATATATTTTAAAAACCCCCAGCTACCTACTTAACAAAATAAATAATAACTAACAAACTAATAAGTAATAATAATACAGCTCAGCAAAACAAAACACTAATTCTCGAATAATGAGAGCATTAATTTTCACATATTCATATGTTCGCAGATCCCCCTCTCTGGATATTGGACTCGAAAAGCACAGTTGTTACGGCTATATAAAAGCCCTTATTGGTGTGGCAGACAAATCTGTGTCCAGAGAGTCCAAAACATACTTGTAAGAAAATGCAAGGAATATGCTCCATAACAATCTTACGCCAACCCAACAGGCCCAGGGGATTTTTGGACACGCAACCTAACAAGATATTCTTTCTTGCGCAGAAAGTGAGGGTGTTGAAAGGTTTCTTTCTTATGCACATCTACAGGGAACACACTGGACAGGCCAAGGGTCCTTCTCCACCCTTACATCCAAAATCCCCTCCATTGAACCTGCCACAGCGCTCTAGTATGTTTGAAGCCTTCCACAGGACCAGAGACAATGTGTAAGAGTGCCTGTACTAACTTTACATGTTGAAGATACCCCTGGTTAAAATTTTGACAAACGATTCAGAGCCAAGTGGAACCTGTGAGAATCTTCAACTGTAAAGCAAATTGATATCTTCCTTGCATTTTTCCAAATATCTTCCCATGCCTCTGAGGAGACCTCAATGCCTACCCCTCTCTCCCACATCCTGCAGAGTTGATCAAATTTATTTGAGGGATCGCGCCCCGGTTGAGGATATAAAGTGCCGGCAGAAAGAGTACTTTTAGCACTGAGCACCCTCCTGTCTATGTCAGGCTTGTAAGGATCAGTCAAAAGTGTATTTTTTAAAATAAAATCCCTAACTTGAAAAAATGAAAGAGGTCCCTGCCAGATAGCTTGTATTTCCATGCTAACTGATCAAAAGATATCACTGTGTCTCTCTCAAATAAATCACCCATGCAAGACACACCCCTAGCTGCCCAATGTTTGAATCCTCATCTCTGGTTGAAAACCCAGTATACCCATTATAGGTGTAAGAAATGATGTTTTGCCAATATTGCCTTCCCTGTGCTGAATTGCCCTCCATGCTTTCACAGTATTGGTAACTATTGGGTTCTGGCAATATTCCCTAACTGTCCTAATTTTGTCCAAAAACAGCAAACTAGTAAGGGGACACTTTGCCTGGGAGGTTTCGATATATAACCATTATTTAAAGAGGGTGCCCACAAGTCCAATCACTCACGTAGGATAAAAGCGAGCTTAGTTGATAGTTTTTAATGTCTGAGTGATCCACACCTCCCAGTCTGTGATGCAATTGCAGTTTGGTTAATTTAATAAGGGGCTGCTAACGGTGCCAAGTAAAAGAGCTGAACCAGCTGTTCAATCTCCTGAACATTTGCTTATCAAAAATCAGGGAGAGCATCCGTATAGCGTACAACAAATGGGGGTGTATATTCATCTTAATAAGAGCTATCTGATGTAACCATGAGACTGGAAGTGCCTCCCATGTTTGATTTTGTTGAATAATTGAACAAAATTAGGTTTAAACAACCGATCAAGAACTGGAGTGATGAATATGCCCAAATACATAAACCCTCCCCCCACCCCCCCCATCCCGTGACCACATCAATGGGAATTGAGATTCGCCCTCAAGACCTAGCACCTTTGTAAGACCACCCAGAGGCATACTCTCTGATTTTACAAAATTAATCGTGTATCCTGAAAAGGTGCCAAACGAGCTGATGCACTGTATCAGGTGAGGCACCAAAACTGCTGGATTTGACAAGAAAATGAGACATCATCTGCGTACAACATAATCTTATGTAATTTTGACCCCACGTCTGGAGCTGATATATTAGGATCCCTACGAATGGCCTCTGCGAATGGTTCAATCAGGCAGTGGCGAAAGGATACAGCCCAGTCGGCTGCCCCTAAAAATGTTAAAATTGCTTGATTGCACCCCATTGATTAGATTAGATTAGATTACATTACAGTGTAGAAACAGGCCCTTCGGCCCAACAAGTCCACACCGACCCGCCGAAGCGAAACCCACCCATACCCCTACATACGTGCAAACTCCACACAGTCAGTCGCCTGAGGCGGGAATTGAACCCGGGTCTCAGGCGCTGTGAGGCAGCAGTGCTAACCACTGTGCCACCGTGCCGCCCACATTGGTGATGACTGCAGCAAGAGGGTCACTGTAGATAACCTTTACGCATCTTATAAAGATTTTGCTCAAACCAAACCGCTCCAGAGTATAGAATAGGTATGGCCACTCAACTCGGTCAAATGGCTTCTCTGTATCTAGAGAAATCACCAATCCTGGTATTGACTGTTGTTGACATGCTTGAATTACATTAAGCAGCCTCCTAACATTGTTGAAGGATCTGCAGCCCTTTATAAAGCCCGTCTGATCCTCTTTAACAATAGAAGGTAACACAGTTTCCAGCCTTAATGCAACAGTCTTAGAGAGGATTTTAAAGTCAATATTTAAGAGTGAAATGGGCCTGTAAGAAGCAAAATCCTCTGGGACCCTCACTTTTTTAAGAATAAGCAAAATATTGGCCTCTCTTAGAAATTTAGATTTAGATTACTTACAGTGTGGAAACAGGCCCTTCGGCCCAATAAGTCCACACCGCCCCGCCGAAGCGCAACCCACCCATACCCCTACATCTACCCCTTACCTAACACTACGGGCAATTTAGCATGGCCAATTCACCTGACCTGCACATCTTTGGACTGTGGGAGGAAACCGGAGCACCCGGAGGAAACCCACGCAGACACGGGGAGAATGTGCAAACTCCACACAGTCAGTCGCCTGAGGCGGGAATTGAACCTGGGTCTCTGGCGCTGTGAGGCAGCAGTGCTAACCACTGTGCCACCGTGCCGCCCAGAAATGGCGGGAGACAATCACGGCTGTATGAGTCATTAAACATGTTCAGCATCGGGCCTGATAATATGCTTATAAATTCCTCATAGAATTTGCTGGGAAGTCCATCAGGACTGGGTGCCTTTCCATTCTGAAGCTGCTTCACAGCATCCTGCACCTCTTGCTGTGATAAGGGGGCATTGAGAAAATATTCCTGTTCGGGGGTCACACCTGAGAGCTCCAGATCCTTGAAAAAGAACTCCATCTTGGTCCACCCCTCCTCACAACCCTCAGATTCAGAGTAAAATCTCTGGAATGCCGCACTAATCTTTTTGGAATCACATATTAGGTTCCCAGACCCTTCCCTAATAGACGTGCTAGCTTGAGGGGCACTCTTTCTCCTGGCGAGGTAATGCTCGTACAATCATTGTTTTGTGAAAGTAAGCTCCTTTTTTCCTGTCTGCGTGAGCATGGAATTCAGTGCAGAGCACAGCACCGTATTCCTCTGTGGTTTGGCCAATGAGGACCTGTCAAAGTAAGCCTTCTCAGCTGCCTTCAACCGTGCTTCAAGGAGATGTTGCTGCTCGTCCTTCTGCCACTTCCTACTGGCAGAGTAGAAAGTAACTAATCCCCTAGCATAGGCTTTGGCAGTTTCCCAAAGAACGGTCGGGCTACTAACTGAGCCTGAGTTAATTTCTATGAACGCCCTAAGTTCCTTAGAGAAGTACTCCACAAACTAATGATCCTTAAGGATAAAGGGATCTGTTCACCAGTGCCGCGGGCCCACTGGAGCATCCTTAATCTTAACCAACAGGTACACTGGAGCATGATCGGAGATGGTAATATTACCAATCGGACAAGATGCCACCAAGACAAGGGGGTCATAAGAAAAATCAGACCTGGTGTAACATTTGTATGGATTGGAAAAAAACATAAAATTCCTGCCTGTAGGGTGGAGACACTTCCAGACGTCCATCAATCCTAATTCCACACACAGATCCACTAATTGTTTAGTTTGTACAGAGGGTATCAGGGGGCAACCTGTCTACCATGGGATGCATAAGACAGTCAGAATCTGCCCCTGTAATGATATGCCGAGACTCGAGACTGATCAATTTAGAGAATGTATCGACCAGAAATGTGAGGGGATGGGCCGGAGGACAGTAAACATTTAAACCATATTCTTCCCCGTTTATCAGGGCTTTGAGGATTACAAACCTCCTGTGTGGGTCTTTAACACACTCTAGTAACTTAAATGGGAGATTCCTCCTGACCAATATAGCCACTCCCCTAATTCTGCTATTAAAAGATGAAAAGTAAACCTGATCAAAGCCATTCTGTTGTATTTTCAAATGCTCCATATTATCCAAGTGTGTTTCCTGTAATAAAGCAATATACACCTTTTCCCTTCTAAGTAATATACACCTTTTCCCTTCCCTTTTCCTCTTAATTGGCGAGTGACTCCCCTTGATGTTCCAGGTACACCATTTAATCAAGTTATTACCTATTACCTTCTACAGTAACACTTAGATTCCAGAGAGAAGGAACTCGAATTACAAATCACCAAGCCTTAGTGTTGCAAGATCCATCGAAAATAAAAACTACATAAACTAAGTTAAAAATCACACAACACCAGGTTATAGTCCAACTGTGCAATCACTTGATGAAGGAGCATCGCTCTGAAAGCTAGTGTGCTTCCAATTAAACCTGTTGGACTATAACCTGGTGTTGTGTGATTTTTAACTTTGTACACCCCAGTCCAACACCGGCATCTCCAAATCATGACTACATAAACTAAAACCACGACTGTTAAAAAAACCTACAAAGCTATCAAAGACTATGTACAACAAAAACCAAAAAAACCCCAACACCAATGGCGCTGAATAGGGGAACCCACCCCCTGCCTAAAGGGGACATCTACACATCCCAAAACCCAACTTCCCATCCCATTGCCAATACTGCAGCCAAGGCATTTAAATGCCTGAACCGGGCATAAACTGCCCGTAAGTAGACATCAAGCCATCCCAATCATTTTCTCTCCTCCTAGCTAGAGCCACACCAAAAACACAAACAACGAAGAAAGAAAGTACACCATGGAATAACAGTGTGAACAAAGAAATTTTGAAAAAAAAAAGTAAATACCCCACACCTCCTTTGGTATCATTTAACTTAGGAATTGAAAGTACACATTCCAACTGCCCCCAAGCATAGTTTAGACCAGATTATTACTAATAAAGTAAAGGAAAATAATGCCCCGACCAGTCTTTCTCTATTTTTTGAAGAAAAGTAAAGACATACCCAAATAACACTACTATTTGTACATTCTAAATTGTTTAGATTAAGTTAATTTGTCCATAAAGTCCCTTGCATTCTCCAATTGTCAAAGAAATGTACAGAACCATCTAAGGTGATCCGAAGCACCGTTGGATACCTGAGAGAGTACTGGATCCCAAGCTCCCTCAGTCTTTTCTTAATGCCATCATAGGATTTTCTTTTCCAAATTATCACCGCCAAAAAGTCCTGGAAGAACGTGATCTTAGAGTCCTCGCAAACTATGGCCTTCGGATCCTTCCCCTAGATTCTGGAAGCTTCCACAATTCTCTCCTTATCTCTATAGTGATGAAACCACACCAAGATAGGATGACAACATTGGTCCAGATCTCACCTCTGTGCCATGACCCGGTGAGCCTTCTCAATCATCAAGCATCTCATTCCAGCCTCCAACTTAAGGAATTTTGGCAACCAGTCCTCAATAAATTCCACTGGTTGCTCACCTTTCTTACCCTCCGTTAGATCGATGATCTGAATATTTTTCTCCAGGCTCATTCTTGAGAGCATCAACCTGGTCAAGCAAATTGCGGAACTGTGTCGCCAGGGCCTGGATCCTATCCTTGGGGGAATCAGTATCAGCTTCCACCATTGTGACTCTGTGTTCTGCTTATCCGCCCTTTTCGTGAGGCCTCCCATGCTTCTGCAGCATGATAGAGATTGGGACCAGCTTCTCCTCTACCTGCTTCGCCAACATCTTGTGAGATTTTGTGAGCTCCTTTACCAGGACCTGGTAGGAAATCGAGTCCAAGGATCCTGCAGGCCGGGCCGCGGTCCCGGCCTTGGACATACCTCCTCCCTTCTTTGGCAGCCCTGGACGGTGAAAACCAAGGTAAGCTGCTTTCTAACAGTTTCCAGGCACTCCACAACCTTTCCAGTGGTATGGGTAGTGTGGGTTAGGGCTTCATCCCACTTGCGATGCAGTGCAGAGCTCTGCAACATGATCTTTCTAGGTTGCCACCATCTTGGATCCCCCGGCTCTTCATGTTTTATTTTGGTGTTATATGCCAATCTCTCTGATGGATACTAAGGAGGAGCATTTCAGATAGAAGCCGACAATTTTCAATAGTCATAGAGCTCACAACAGGAGGGCTTTCCACCATTCATTAAAATTCCAAGCATTGTTTAAAGTGTAGGCACAAAAGGGGCAGATGGAATATGTCCATCACCCAACTACTGTTACTGCTATTCAAGACCAAACCATTTTAAAGCCTTCAGGACCCTTACTTACATGAAGCTGTTGATCTGCATGTTTCAAACTAATATTCACAAGCAGCTTTCGAATGTCAAGAGGTCCAGGTCCATACTCATTTGTACTCCCCCTAAATTCATAAAAATAATTTTTAAAAAACTAACAACTTCTCAGAATCATATTCTTGCTTAGCCTTCAGCTCAGGACTGCTTGATGGATGGTCCACAAAAATGCAACAAATCACACAAACCCTACATTGTGGAAGCAGGCTATTTGGCCCATCAAGTCCACACTAACCCTCCAAAGAACATCCCACCCAGACCCATCCCACATCCGAACCCTTCATTTCCACATGGTTAATCTACCAAGCCTGCACATGCCTGGACACTACGGACAATTTAGCATGGCCAATCTACCAAACCTGCACATATTTCGACTCTAGAAACCAGAGCACCCAGAGGAAACTCACACAGACACAAGGAGAATGTGCAAATTCCACACAGACAGTCCGCCGAGGAACCCAGGTCCCTGGTGCTGTGAGGTAGCAATGCTAACCACTGCACCATCATGCTGTTGAATGGACAGGCTCGAGGTGGCACTTTTTTCCCTCCCATTACTCTAAATTGCAATCATGGTACCATTTAAATATGATTCTCGCTTGCCCACTAGATGTAGCGCTTTCTCCTGAAACAGGAGTTGACTGTTCCACCTCATGTTCTACCCAATAATGGCAGCCATTGAGGCTCCAATGTAAGTGGGTGACTAGAGGCCGGTTGCTTTGTGCAAGTTATCACTGCCTCAGTTATGCTGAATATGGCATTTATTAAAACATGCAAATCAGAGAACATCTACAGTATGAGTCTGAACCAATATGGCACAAAGTCCAAATTATCCGTGCACTATAATAAAGAAACAGATACAAACGTGAAAAATTCATGCAGACTATCAACACCATTTACATAATTTTTTCCCAAGTGGCATCTTTACACCAGTATGATTCTAAGCCAAAGTGCGATACCTAAGTAGCTGTCCATCTGTAAATGGCCCTGAGTCTGACCGAAAGATGAGCATTAGAGAAGCATTCAATAAATGAGGGAAAGGGAATCAGCAGCAGGAGTTAATAGGATCATATGAACTGTTATGGATGAAATTTAATTGGTAGCTCGTTTTTGTTATAAACTCGATTTTGGATGTGCAGCTTAATGCATCTTCACCCATTCATATTGCTTCACTCTTGTGCCGATGTGGAGAGCAGAGTGCCATTACAGTTTGCTGATATACCCTATAACAGGATCTAGGACACAAATGCCAGTTGGTGAAACCTGGAATTGATTGCAATCTTCTTCTTGTTAATTCCTTTCTTTTAAGGTCTCGCTTTTTATCTCCTCCTATTGCTTTTTTTCCCCTCTAGAACAGGACAGGCTACCTCTTGAGGGTTTGCACTCTGCAACAAGGATGGATGTCTGGGAGAAGCTCTTACTCTTGGTACCTGTTGCAAATGTATTGGAATAATTTACGTTTTGATAATCAACCTGTGTGATTTGTCTATGGCTGCATCTTCAGTCATCAATTCTGGAATCACAGCTCAGAGGCAAGATGTTACCCATTGTGCCATAAGACTGCCTAAATCTATTTTTATGACAGCTCTAAATACTTAATTAAAGAATGCTCTTCTCCTGTGTATCTGAACAATATAATTAACAGAGCACTTACTTCAGAAGCACAGCAGGGAGATGAAACTTTGAAATCTCTCATTTTCACTTTCCTGGAAATTGCTATGTTACAGTCCATACTAGATAAATGGGATATCTAGTACAATGACTGATTAGTGATAACATGAAATGACGGTACCAAAACTGTTGTTAAATAATTATTCTGATTAGATGTGAAAAGTTCACTCAATCTAACTTGTTTTCTCATCATTCTGCCAAGTTTTGTTTTAAAGTTCTCCCTCTTCTTAGATGCTTCAATCAAATTAGTGGCCAGAGAAATCTTAGTATGTTCAGATTTAGCTGTCCTTTGGATCAAAAATTACAAAGACCATATTTCTTCCAATTTAAAACAAAGATTAGTAAATTGTTCACATAAAATGCAAGGTCCAATGGAGCTTTGGCACACTTTGCTCCTATTATTAATTCATCACATCCATTTACAATCATTTTTATTTCACAATCATAGTTTGAGGCTTATGGTGCTGTTAATTAAACCAGTAATATTCTTGGTGACCTCACTCACAGCAATTCAGAGCTATTAACAATTCAATGCTTAATTAAGCATCCGCATAATAATTGTTTTGGAAAAGCCCAGTATAGCATGAGCAGCTGTAAAAGTGGTGATGACATTCACACACAAAGAGTCACTAATCTGAATTAGTGGGGTATCTTTCTGGCAAACCGTCATCGTCATTGGATTTCATAGAGTGTTTCACTCCATGAGGCCAAGTGAAATTTCTCGCTGTCATTCCGAACTCGCCTCATTAACCCCTATGATGACCCCTTTGTCCAATGCTCACCCTATTCTCTCACAGACCATCATCAAATATCCCAGGATCCCTGGCACCAGTTCCATGTTTAAAAGGCTGTTGTACAGCTACTAAAGTACTGTAAGTGCAGATTCAGAGCTGCCCATTTTGTTTGTGTCATTTGCCCTGGATATGGCAAGTAAGGGAAATTTGCACTGCACTTTTTTTTAATTTGCGCTTTTGTGGGATGCGGGCACTGCTAGCTGGCCAGCATTTATTGCCCATCGCTAGTTGCCTTGAGAAGGTGATGGTGAGCTGCCTTTTTAAACTGCTGTAGTCCACCTGCTGTGAGATGACCCACAATATCATTAGGGAGGGAATTCCAGGATTTTGACCCAGCGACAATGAAGGAACGGCGATATGTTTGCGAGTCAGGATGCTGAGTGGCTTCGAACTTGAAGGTGGCAGTCTTCCCATATATCTGTTGCCCTTGTCCTTCTGGATGAAAGTGGCTGTGGGTTTGGAACATACTGTCTGAGGATCTTTGGTGAATTTCTGCAGTGCATCGTGTAGATGGTACACACCGCTGCTACTGCACGTTGGTGGTGGAGGGAGTGAATGCTTGTGGATCTGTCCTGGATGATGTCAAGCTTCTTGAGTGTTGTTGGAGCTGCACCCATCCAGGCAAGTGTGGAGTATTCCATCACACTCCTGACTTGTGCCTTATAGATGATGGGCAGGTTTTGGGGAGTCAGGAGATGATTACTTGCTGCAGTATTCCTGGCCTCTGACCTGCTCTTGTGGCCATGAATGTCCTGGTAGACAAATTAGTGCAGAAGAGGGATGTTCACTTCCCACAGGACCAGCAGTGGATGTCATGATACAAGACCGGAAAGTAAATGGAATCTGTCACTGTCTTTCACAACATTTGAAAAGGACTTTCAAGAGTTTGCATCAATTTTAAAGGGATCAATGGCAATTTTCTTTGCCACCAAGCAATACTGTGCCATGTGACCTGGACAATGCTGACTAATAGCACAACAGGAAGGAATTTGTAAAAGTTGTGTGGGTGACAGACACAAAGGAAAGTTACTGTCAGAGGAGCTTGAGAGTGCTCAGTTCACAGTTACAGACAAAAGCAGGAAGCACACAGGAAACAAAAAGAACACTGAGAATTCTTATGAGGAGAAACAGCAGGTCACTCTCTGGGAGGTGTTAGTTTTTCTGTTTGACAGAGATAGGAGGTCTGGGAGGTGCTGTGCATGCAGGCTAAAAGAGGCCAAAAAGACCTGAAAAACTGGATGAATAGCTGAATGGAGCTGAATGTTTTCCCTGATGTGGCCATACAGTGAAGTGGAGTGTTATTCGTTGGTCAGTTAACCTGGAAAGCTACACGGTGATCACCCGAGGCACAGAAGCTTCAGAGAAGCATGTTTTGCTGTAGATTAATCTATTCCTGAAACTTGAAGGTGAAAGCAGTTATCAGTAAGATTCTTGATTTATATAAACAGCAGAAATATATTGTGGAATAGTGTAGGGACAGAGTGCCACATTTGTGAAGAAAATGACTTGAATGCTTGTGGTTGCATATGTTGTCTTTTTGTTGTCCTGAATATTTAAAGTTATCTGTGGAATTGAAGCATCACTTGCCTGTTTGTTCATGTGTATTTTGTGCTTGTTCTGATCCATGTTAAAATAAGAGCGACAAAAAGTAGAATCTTGTTGGTAATTTCTTCATGGGGGGCACAGTTAGAGGGATTCAGTACATTTACTTATTTTGATTACTGATTTCCCACAAAGATTAAAACAAAATTAAAACTCTTCTTTTGTTAAAAACACCCACTAGGGTGATAAACAACATAAATTGTATTTACACCTAGGGGAGGCAGGATGATGTTCATGGACATTAATCCACTGTCCAAATATGATATTTTAAAATGTACATATTATAATATGTATTTCAAATAATAATCAATGTTGATGAGACTGCCATGATCACAACTTGCCTGTTCCTACTTTATTGCAATAAGGAGAGACTGGAGAAGCTGGGACTGGTGTCCTCAGAGCATAGAACATAGAACACAGAAAAGTACTGCACTGAACAGGCCCTTTGGCCCACGATGTTGTGCCGAGATTTAATCCTAATGTAAAATATAGTAACAACCTATGCACCCCTCAACTCACTGCTATCCATGTGCATGTCCAGAAGTCGCTTAAATGTCCCCGATGACTCTGCTTCCATCACCACCGCTGGTAACGCATACCATGCATTCACAACTCTGTGTAAAAAGCCTACCTCTGACGTCTCCTTTATATCTTCCTCCTAATATCTTTAAACTTTAAACTTCTCGTACCAGTCAATCCTGCCCTGGGGAAAAGTCTCTGGCTATTGACTCTATCTATTCCTCTCATTATTTTGTACACCTCTATCAGGTCTCCTCTCTTCCTCCTTCTCTCCAGAGGGAAAAGTCCGAGCCTATTCAACCTTTCTTCATAAGGCAAGCCCTCCAGTCCAGGCAGCATCCTGGTAAACCTTCGTTGCACTCTCTCCAAAGCTTCTGTATCTTTCCTATAGTAGGGCAACCAGAAGTGGACACAATAATCCAAGTGTGGCCTCACCAGGGACTTGTAGAGCTGCAGCAAAACCTCACGGCTCTTAAACTCTATCCCCCTGTTGATGAAAGCCAAAACACCATATGCTTTCTTAACAATCCTGTCTAGTTGGGTGGCAACTTTGAGGGATCTATGTACTTGCACACCCAGATCCCTCTGTTCCTCCACACTGCCAAGAATCCTGTCTTTAATCCTATGTTCAGCATTCAAGTTTGACCTTCCAAAATGCATCACTTCGCATTTATCCAGGTTGAACTCCATCTGCCATTTCTCAGCCCAGCTATGCATCCTGTCTATGTTGCACTGCAGCCTGCAGTAGCCCTCTATACTATCAACGACACCTCCAAACTTTGCGTCATCTGCAAATTTACTAACCCATCCCTCAACCTCCTCATCCAAGTCATTTATAAAAACTATAAAAAGCAGAGGCCCAAGTACGAGCCCTGCGGGACCCCATTCAACACTGTCCTCCAGGCAGAATACTTTTCATCTACAACCACTCTCTGCCTTCTGTCAACCAGCCAATTCTGAATCCAGATAGCCAAATCTCCCTGTATCCCATACTTCCTGACTTTATTTATGAGCCTACCATGGGGAACCCTATCAAATGCCTTGCTGAAATCCATATACACCACATCCACTGCTCGACCGTCGTCGACCTGTCTTGACACCTCCTCAAAGAACTCAATAAGATTTGTGAGGCATGACCTGCCCCTCACAAAGCCCATGCTGACTGCCTTTAATCACACTATGCTTTGCCAAATAGTCATAAATCCTATCCCTCAGAATTCTTTCCAAAACTTTGCTGACCACAGATGTAAGACTGACTAGTCTGTAATTGTCAGCAATTTCCCTATTACCTTCCTTGAAAAGAGGAACAACATTCGCCTCCTTCCAATCCTCCTGTACGACTCCCGTGGAGAGTGAGGAGGCAAATATCCTTGCCAGTGGCTTAGCAACCTCCTTTCTCGCTTCCCGGAGCAGTCTCGGGTAAATCTGGTCTGGCCCTGGGGACATGTCAATCTTAATGGTTTCCAAAATTTCGAGCAGTGAAGGTTAAAAGATAATTTTAATCAAAACCTTCAAAATCATGAGCGGTTTCAATTCTATCAATAAGGAGGAATTGGTTCCACTAGTAAGAGGGTCAGTAACCAGAGGGACACAGATTGAAGATAGTTGGCAAAAGAACAAGAGGAATTATGAAGGGAAGGGGCTAGGAGGCCTTTCTTTTGGTGCAGAAGGTTGTTGTGATCTGGAGTGTGTAAGATGAAAGTATGGTGGAAGTAAATTCAATAGGAACTTTCAAAAAGGAAATTAAGCAATATTCAGAGGAAAATCTTTCAGGCGTTTTGGGGAAAGAATATGGTTGGGGAGCATGAGATTATTTGACCCTGAAGGTTTACTCAACCTGAAATGTGAACTCTGATTTCTCTCTGCACTTGCTGCTGGACCTGCTGAACCTTTCCAGAAATTTCTATTTTTTTTCTCTGATTTACAGCATCCACAGCTCTTTCAAAGAATCAGCATAGGTATGAGAAACTGAAATGCCTCACTTTATGCCTGTTAGTTCTTGGGAATAACAGAGTGATTGTGTAACTGAAGTCTGAAAACCTCTTGCTTTTGTCTTGTTTGCACAACCACAATGGGAAGAGATGCTATTTGTCACTACTTCTCTTTGACCTACACGATAAGGACAGTGTCAACAGTGTGGTGCTGGAAAAGCATAGCGAGTCAGGCAGCATCCGAGGGGGCTGTGTGTTTCTAGCACCACAACTCTGACTCTGATCTTCAGCATCTGCAGTCCTCACTTTCTCCACGATAAGGACAGTGGCTATTGAAGAAGGTAGTTTGCTACTGACTTCTCAAGGGCAATTACAGATGGACAACACGTGTTGGTCTTGCCAAAGATGTCCTCATCATATGCATGAATAGAAAAGAAAGACAGATATAAAAACATTAATTCTGGTGAATTAGCTCTATAGCATTAAAAATTGCACTTATTCAGACCATCAGTTCAACAGATAAACATTTTGCTTTCAGTTGCAACCCACATTGCAAGCGGTTTTCTATTTGGCAATTCAGATTCACCATTGGGCATCTTAATTAGTAATTCAACTAACTTGCTCACTGAAGCAGTGGGGCACCCAGTGGTTATTTATAGCGTTCATCACAAATATTGTGACAGTGTTTCTAGGCCTATAGGTCTAGTATTTAAGCCATAGACATACATTTGAAGAGCTTATTTAAAACTCATATTGTTGCTGATGGTATTGCCAATAGCTGTACTATTTTGGGGTTTACTGTCCTGTGTTATTGGCAATGTGGAATAAAGCATGTCTTCCAACAAGTTATATGTTGACAAATCACTGCTCAGAGCAACTGGATTCTCTGTACTACAGCACTGAAGGAATTCAATGTTATTGGCAGAATAATAAGGGCTTAAGGGAATAGTGCAGAATTTTCCAAGATTGCTACATGACACATGCAGTGTGTTCCCATTGTCCAAAGCAATCAGGAGTTGTAGTAGAGGCAGAATGCTGTCTGATAGCAGTAACAAGTATAAGATTGACCATCAAAGCACTTTAATTGGACTATGATGGATAACGTATCAACTGCTCTTTAGCCACTGCACTTACTAGTAGCAAGAATTGCTGAAATGGAATGCCAGAGATATTGTATAGCAAGAACTAATGGCTAGATCTCCTTTATCATCTTACACAGTCATTTGGAATCACAGGTAACGTACTTACACTTCAGTTTTGTGTATTTTGAGGTGACTAACTAATACAATACTGGCTCTGCAGACCCTGCTTTATGTCGGGTGAAAGCTGGTTGCTGAAGCAGGTTGTTCTGGTTTATACATGCTCTTCCCATTGTTTATCCTTCGAGATGTTCAGAAGGATTGATTCCTCCTTCTTTAAATTGGGCAATTGGGCTCGAGATCCCCATAAATCAATGGGGAATTTTGCATTTCTTTCAGGGAGACTTTCAGGACATCCTTGAGGTGTTGTGCATTTCCTCTTAGTAACTGCTTGCCACGACAAAGCTGAGAGTAAAGGGTTCAATTTGCAAGTCATGCATCAGGCATGCAGACATGTGGCCCGCCCATTCAGATGATTGATTGTAACTAGTCTCTTCTTACTGGGATATTGTCCTGAGAGAAGACACTGAGTACCCTGCCAGCGGATTTGCAAGATTTTGTGGAGGCGTCGCTGGCAATCTTTCTCAAGCAATTTCAGATGACTACTGTACGTTGTCCTTGTTTACAATGAATAGGAGGCCTGATAACACCACTGTCCTATAGACCATTATCTTGTTGCCAGGGTTAAGGTTCTTGTTACCAAACATTTTTCTACAGATGACCATATTAAATATTGTCAATGAGGTTTGCCTTTGCTGAAAGGAGGCTCCCAAAGTTTGGGAATTGATCGACATTTCCAGTGGCTCTCGATCGTTGAAGGTAGTGTTGTGAGACCGGAGCAGGCTGACAAAGCACCTTTACCTTACAGGCATTTGGACTCAGGTCAATTTCTCATTTGCCTTTGTGAATGCATTGATGAGGGTTTGGAGGTTGGCTCCTCATCGTGTATATATGTAAGCAGTGTCTCTGTACTGCTTTCAATGATAGTGGTCCACTGGCCTAGCTACAATGACTGAAGGGTTTTAGAACACTGAAACTTTGTGGGGAGATAGTCTCAACGAGACAGCATTCGTTTCAGGAATACCTTCATAACATACCATCCTTACAGCTATCTCACTATTCATCCCAGCTCCTAATATTTAAGAGTTCGTCTCCTTCCATGCCAACACAATTAAAATACCAGTATCTGCCAGTTTTTGATAAAGATGTGACAAGAAGCTTACTGATATGTTGTCAAGTTGAGTCAATATCTTCACAATCAGCACAAGGAGCTGCATTCTTTTGAAAGACCTGCTTTTCCAAGATTGCAAGGGATAATTGACTCCAATTACATTGTTCTCTCCATTAACTAGAAGTGTTATAACTCAGTCAGCATGCAGCTAACATGTAAACATCAGCAAAAGTTGCACCAGCTGAGTTCTTTAAAGGTGTGGCTTGAAGAGGCATTCCTGCTTGCTTCAGCCCTACATCCAGGTATGTCCAGTTTAAAACTACTTTTCTGGAAGCAGTTAGTCTCAAAATCTGATGGACTGAGTGCAACTGATTCTAAGGCAGAAAAGTCGTGTAGTGGATATCTTTAAAACAGGGATTCAGATTCTTCTTTGGATATGGAAGAGGTCAAGATCTTTCAAGAGTCACATGAGTCAGGAAAGGTCCCGGATGATTGGAAGATGGCTGTTGTAACCCCCTTGTTCATGAAAGGATCAAGGCAAAAGATGGAAAATTATAGGCCAATCAGCTTAACCTCGGTTGTTGGTAAAATTCTAGAATCCATCATTAAGGATGAGGTTTCTAAATTCTTGGAAGAGCAGAGTCTGATTAGAACAAGTCAACATGGATTTAGTAAAGGGAGGTCATGCCTGACAAACCTGTTGGAATTTTTTGAAGAGGTAACAAGTAGGTTAGACCAGGAAACCCAGTGGATGTGGTCTATCTAGACTTTCAAAAGGCCTTTGATAAGGTGCCAAATGGGAGGC
>NC_057742.1:24896941-24936745 GCF_004010195.1 Chiloscyllium plagiosum
TACTTTCTAAACGGTGAGAAAATTCGTAAAGCCAAAGTACAGAGGGATCTGGGAGTGCTAGTCGAGGATTCTCTGAAGGTAAACATGCAGGTTGAGTCCGTGATTAAGAAAGCGAATGCAATGTTGTCTCTTATCTCAAGAGGGTTGGAATATAAAAGCAGAGATGTACTACTAAGACTTTATAAGGCTCTGGTTAGGCCCCATTTGGAGTACTGTGTCCAGTTTTGGTCCCCACACCTCAGGAAGGACATACTGGCACTGGAACGTGTCCAGCGGAGATTCACACTGATGATCCCTGGAATGACAGGTCTAACATATGAGGAATGGCTGAGGATACTGGGATTGTATTCGTTTGAGTTTAGAAGATTAAGGGGAGACTTAATAGAGACGTATAAAATAATACATGGCTTGGAAAAGGTGGATGCTAGGAAATTGTTTCTGTTAGACGAGGAGACTAGGACCCGTGGACACAGCCTTAGAATTAGAGGGGGTCATTTCAGAACAGAAATGCGGAGACATTTCTTCAGCCAGAGAGTGGTGGCCCTGTGGAATTCATTGCCACGGAGTGCAGTGGAAGCCGGGACGCTAAATGTCTTCAAGGCCGAGATTGATAGATTCTTGTTGTCTAGAGGAATTAAGGGCTACGGGGAGAACGCTGGTAAGTGGAGCTGAAATGCGCATCAGCCATGATTGAATGGCGGAGTGGACTCGATGGGCCGAATGGCCTTACTTCCACTCCTATGTCTTATGATCTTATGAAATACCTGTCTTAGATACAGACACTACTTTCAACTTTCTATTTCCCAATATAGTGAGTGGCATTACGCAACTTCCCACCATATATTCTTCCGACCATCTTAAGGCTTTACGGACTGGTTAGCATCTGTAAAGCTGGCACTGAATAGCCTTACTGCATTTCAATGGAGATCTGTAATGAGCCATCACTTTGGCAGGTCACTTTCTCAGTTCTTACAGATCATTTGATACTTGGTTATCATGTTCACCACTGAGAACACAATCTTAAATAATTTTGGATATTCCCACTGTATTGTCTCTTAACAGACATGTTCGCACAATGTCTGGTAAGCACCATTTGATTTTCCTTATCTGTGCAGTGACCTTCCTATTGTCACCTATTCTGTGTTGCTACACAGAGCTCCAATGTGTATGGTTACCTTAGTGTCTGGCAGAAATACTAAAAGTGATGGAAAATGCTGACCTGCCTGACTAACATTGGGTTTTTAGATTCTTAAAAAAAAGTCAGAATTTTAAAAACAATGGTACTTTTGATCCCTGTTTCTATTTGTATGAGGGTGTTTGTATTCAAGGTGAATTGTGTGTTTGGTGCAATCATCATTTATAGGACAATATGAACACAATGGCTGTGACCTCTTTGAAAGGGTCTTCAAATTTTATATGGCTGTGATCATAACAAACTATGGATTTTTTGTGGGGATAATAGCAACGCAGATAGTACACAGGTAGGAGAGACAGCAGTTAAAATGGATTAGAACTGCAAGAGTCCAGCCACATATAGCTTGTAACAAATGAAAGAGATATTTTTTACATGCACGTTCTTTCTAAGTTACTGTTGCATACAAAGTTTCCCATCGAGATTTCACATCTGTTGCAAGTACCCAATTTGGATATCCTCCTAATATGTGTTTGTTTTTCATGATGAACAATACAAGTAAGTGGCAGGCATGACTTCATGTCATGTCTATTTTTAGCAGGTACTCACTACATATAACAGTATATTTGACTTATCTTTAAAGATATCTTCCCATTCCCTATGCCTTCATCGCTTCGGTGAACTTTACTTTGCTCACTCAGGAAAGTGAATGGCTTACAGAACATTTGGCATTAAAATTCCTGTGTCCATTTGTCTTTCCCCCAACATGAGGTATTTAAATGGATCTTCAGCGCAGTTATTTGCCACAATGCATTAATAATTAATTTGCCTCTCCAATATATAGCTTGTTGTGTGGTAGGAAAAGACCCTCTTAGTGCACTGACTAAAAACAGTAAAATCAAGTGTTATTCAGCTGAATTTATACCATTCAAGAACCTATTTTGAACTTCAATTAATCCTTGGTTAGTATATTTAGAAATGCTCAGGTTCACAACTGTCACTGACATGGATATCCAAAATGCTACAAACCATACAAAGAGATTACTGCAATGGGTACAAGTGGATTTGAGAAGACCACCACCAAAACTGAGTAGCTGTCTATATGATAATTGTCTCATTCAGCTTATGAAAGAGAATAGGATAGAATAACTTTTATTGTGACATATACTCAATGAGTATAGTGAAAAGTTTATACATTACCAATTACAGCACCAACTTAGATACAAAAGTAGCTAGGTATAGATTCTTTTGTTACAAGATTTTAGACAATACAGAATAAAATGTCCAGCATTACAGAAATGAGTTCAGTACTGGATGTAGGTTTGCTTGCTGAGCTGCAAGATTCATTGTCTGACATTTCGTCACCATACTATGTAACATCTTCAGTGAGCCTCCGGACGAAGCACTGCTCATGTTTCCTGCTTTCTATTTATATGTTTGGGGTTTCTTGGGTTGGTGATGTCATTTCCTGTGGTGACATCATTTCCTATGGTGATGTCATTTCCTGTATGTCATTTCCTGTTCTTTTTCTCAGGAAGTGGTAAATGGGGTCGAAGTCAACACATTGACTTGGCGAAAGTGAGGACTGCAGATGCTGGAGATCAGAGCTTAAAAATGTGTTGCTGGAAAAGCGCAGCAGTTTTCTGAAGAAGGGCTTATGCCCGAAACGTCGATTCTCCTGTTCCTTTGATGCTGCCTGACCTGCTGTGCTTTTCCAGCAACACATTTTTAAACATTGACTTGGACCCTATTTACCACTCCCCGAGAAAAAGAACAGATAATGACATCACCAACCCAAGGAACCCCAAACATATAAATAGAAAGCAGGAAACACGAACAGTGCTTCTTCTGGGGGCTCACTGAAGATATTACCTAGTATGGTGATGAAACATCTAAAAATGAACCTTCCAACTCAGCGAGCAAACCTCCATCCAGAACCTCAACCTGAGCTACAAATCTTCTCAAAACTTGCTAAGAGTTCAATACAGCACACTCCGCTGACATTTAGCTTCCAGTTTGCACCTTGCCCTGGCTGCACACCGCGCTGTTGATATGCCAAGCTGGGAGGCTAATGCAGGAGGCTGGAAGGTCACCATGCTATGCCAGGAGGTCACCATGCCAATCAGGTCGCCGTGCCACGCTGGGAGGCTCAGAGCATCACATTCATTCTACCAATGGCATTCCCAAAGTACAATCTTTAAATTGTACTTTGAAAAGGGAAGCCAGCTGAAGAGAATGAAAAATAGGCAAAGTTTCATAACTTTTGCAATGAAGATGTTCACAGTTTGAAGCTTACCTTCAACTATAGGCTTTCAGCACATCTTTAAAGTTATCTGTTATCAATGCAATGGTAACAATGTAAGATATTTGATTATAGCAACAGCTTTGAATTTGTAAGCTCTAATATTTTGCCACTATTTTTACACTATTGCTTCTGTCATTAATATTTGATGACTATCGAAGTGAGTAAGGATTTATTTTAATGAATGCTTACGTAGCTAGAAACATCCAAATCAATAATGTCAGATGTTGCTACCCTAGCATCAGTCTATCTTCAGCTATATACCTTACTTTATGTGTTTATCACCTCTGACTGTGGCTTTACTAATAGTCTTCTCCCATCTTTACTCTCAATAATATGCATATCATCCAAGAATATCCATCTTGTTCCTGCCAATGTCAACCTTGTAACATGTTCCTGTGTCTGCTAATGTACTGAGGTGCCAAAAACTAAACTTCATATTCTCATCCTTCTGTTGAAATTCCTCAGTAGTCTTGTCTCTCTTGAAGCAGACCAGCTTCTAGGAACCCTGCATTCCTCCAACTCTTTTTTTTGCACATGACCCACTCTCTTCACCTGGGGGGTCAGTCAGCTTAGATATGCTATCCACAAACAGTGTAGGTTTAATGCCCTCAATGGTTACCATGAAGGACTCTCCTTCTCAACCTCTTCCCCTGCCTGAGACATGGTGACCATCAAGTTGAATCACCACCACCAGTCATCTCTCTGTACTGAGAGAGCAGCCCCATGGTCTGGTAAGACTTATGGTAATTTTGTCTTTATCTATACTCTTTTTACGCTACCATTTGTACTTTTTACTCTGCCATGAACTAAGCCTTGAGTTCTGAAATACAACCCCTTTACCAGCCTCTATTCAACTCTATTTTGCTTTCCTCCCTTAAGAAAGTCCTAAAAAAAGCATTCTTTTACATCAATCTTTAATCAGTCTTCCTAAAATTTAATGGTTTGTTAATCAGACATAACTCCCTGGAATATAGGAAATTGAAGGGTAACAACTCCGATTTTTAAGATAAAGGAATTGTTAGGGTAGATAAAGAGAAACTTATCTCTCCAGACGGTGTGGGATGAATTCTTTAAAAGGATATAACTTTAAAGTCAGGATCATGGTATTAAAGGGAGGAGTTAGGAATCAATTCTTTATGGACAGACTTGTTGAAGAGTATTAAAAAAATCATTCATGGAAATTAATTCATGAAGTATGGACATTGCTGGTTGGGACATCATTTATTACCCCTTCCTAAATGTCCGAGAAAAAGTGGTAGTGAGCTGCCTTCATGAACTGCTGGAACCCTTGGGGTGCAAGGCTAGTAGGAAGGGTGTTCAAGGATTTTGACTCAGCAACTGTGAAGAAACAACGATAGTTCCAGCTCAGGTTGTTGTGTGAATTGGAGTGATTCTTGCGTCGGATGGTGTTTCCATGAACATGCTGACCTTTTCTTCTAGATGACAGATATTAGTTTGAAAGGTGCTGTTGAAGAAGACTGGGTTGGGTAATGTAGTGCATCTCGTACATGACAGACACCACTGGCCACTATGTGACACTGGTGAAAGGGGCTAACATTGAAGGAGGTGGATGGAGGCAGACAGTGTTGTGGGGTTAGTCTTGCGCAAAAGTAATCAGTGCAATCTTAATTATTAACTACAACTCAGAGATCCATAAATTTTTGCTCGCCAGAATTTAAGAGATCTGGAGTAAAGGCAGGGAGGGGAAATTAAGATACAGATCAGCCACTGAATGGCTGAACAGTCCTTTGGGTTGAAAGGCTTATTCTTTCTCCTTTGTTCTGTGAATACACGTTGTTTGCTTGCAGTTACATTTACTTCATCAAAATAAACATTTGTGTGCAGAAGAAAATGATTACTTATGTGTATTAAATTCATATGGGAACAATACAGATAAACAGAGGAAATATTCAGCATGTCAGTAATAAGTGCACAGAATTGTTTACAATTTTTCAAACACAAGGTTTGAATAATTCAGTTCAAGGGATCAATGATAAAATTCATTGCATGCGAGAGTTTGCAATATGATATATTTATATCAAAGACCAATCTGCACTCAAGTAGGATAATAATGATCTGAATTTTCTGAAAAAATGTTTACTGTTTTAACTTTTAAAATGATCACCTGTGTGTAAATTCACCGGTTCTACTCTCTGAGCAAGTGGGCTTGTCTGAAGGGAGCTATCTGTTCATGTCTTCAAAAACCCTCTCATTTTCAGTACAGTTTTTGTTGGGGGTGTTAGTCCTACAAAGGATCATGGAAGCAAGGAGCTGGATGAAATTCTAGAGTTACTGAGGGAAGGAATTACAGCATTATAGCAAAAGGAGTGGTCACTATAATGAAGTGGGCAAGAAAAGAAGTAAAGGCTTGTGGATGGCCAATGTCAGGGAAGCAAGGATTTGTATTTGGAGGAGATCTTGCTTGATGAGGTCAAGAAAGGTGAGAATGCAGATGCTATAATCAATTTGCTGTGGGACAATATCCCAGTGGAGTTTGACAAGGAGAGTGTTGTGTATTTATAGAAGTATGTTGGTCTGTCACTTTAAGAGTCTGATCGTGTGGTGTCATGATGACATAATTGGCCATTTTGGATGGAAATAGCTGAATCTAGCCTCTTGGATCCCAGAGGAAACACCTTATACACAAAAAACTCCTGCTGCTGTTAAACAATTTAGCTTTCCATGCCTTCGTGAAACGTAACAGAAGAAGAAAAAAAAACGAATTGTGAGTCTAATAAGGCATTTTGATAAAAAGACAAGAAATTGAAAGGTTCCATTGCTGTACCAAAGCAGGTTCAGTCAGAAGAGGAAATAAAAAGGAATTCACTCCAGGAAAAAGGTCAACAGTACACAAGTAGCTCCCCAGATGCTCCACCCTGAAGAAACTCTCGAGTAACAAATGCTTCTCAGAAAGGCAAATGGTTTCAGCTGGGAGTGTGAACTTGGAAAAAGAAAGCGAGGCTGTTAAGTCTGAAATGGGAAAAAGCAAGGTAGTGCTGAACTTTTTGTGGTATGTCATGCTAGGTAGGACCTTCTCATTTAAACAGGAAATACTAGCAAATCTTGACGACATGACGAAAATACAGACAGCTGGAACTCCTGAACAGGAACATTTCATGATTTTATTCAAATGAACAAAATTGAAGCAGATAGATGCATCTCTGCACTCCTGAGTACAATAGGGGGAAAAATGTTTAACCTCCGGCTAGATAATCTAGGTTCCAAAACTTATGAAGAAATTGTATAAATCCCACAGAACCATTTTTCACCAAAACCATTGGTGATCGCTGAAAGGTTCACGTTCCCCAAATGTAACCAGTATGATGGCGAATCTATCTCTCAGGACATAATAATTTTAAAGATGGTAGCAGAATGCTGTAAATTCAGAGACAACTTAAATGATGCTATTAGAGACAGATTGGTGTGTGGTTTAAGAATGAAGAAATCCAGAAGAGATTACTGACAGAAAGGAACCTAGACTTAAAGAAAGCAGTTTTGATGGATCTTGCAGCCAAAGAAGCTCAACAGCTAAGCTCAAGCCTGAGAGTTCATAAAATTGTGACTAAGAGAGTTCACAAAATGGCAGCTAAGCAACAAGCACCAATGCAGATTCAAAACTGCTATCAGTGTGGAAAAACAAGTCACACAGCAACAAATTGCTGGTATAAAAATGCTGTATGCAGAAACTGTCAAAACAAAGGGCACATTGAACAGATATTTTTACGGAAGAAATATGAACAACATTCAGTAAAAATACAGAAACCAAAGATTATGAAGAAATCCTACACTGTACAAAAAGGGCATGAGAAAAGCCCAGACTCTCAGTCTGAAGAAGAGTTGTTATTAAATACACTGGTCATTGCTGGTGACACCAAACAATATTGGGTCACTTCTCTACTCAATGCAAACTAGTTAGAATGGAGGCAGATCCTGGAGGGGTGGTTTAATTGATTTCTTAATGTGTTTATCAGAAGCAGCTCAGCCATACTGCACTGCAACCTTGAAAAATTATGCTAATAACACAGGTGAAATGGTGCCTTTAAGGGATTGCATCATACGGTCAGTCTGAAGATTTGTCCAGCACCTAGAAATGTAAACCAGTTATGATCATTTTTGAGCTTGATAAATTACAATGACAGGTTTGTCCCAAATCTTGCATCCATTCGCAAGCCATTGCACAATTTATTACTCCAAAACAAATTGCAAGTGTGCAGATTAATGCGAATGAGCCTTTTCACAAGACAAATGGGCTTTATTAAAGTCCAAAGTCCTGACCCATTTTTACCCAAGGTTTCTGTTGCATGCAATACATTACAATAGGGAGTGGGAACAGTAATTTCTTACATCTTACCCAAAGGTGAAGAGCAGCCAATAGCTTTTGCATCAAGATTGTTAAATAATGTAGAAAGGAATTATGCACAGTTGGAAGCTCTGGGAATCATTATTGGCATTGGATGGTTACAAAACCTGTATGGCTGGAAATTTACCTTATTGACAGATCATAGACCATTGACCACAATATTTGGGCTTCATAGAGGAACACCTTCTCTTGCAGCAAGCTGTATGCAGAGATGGGCATTGGTGCTATCAGCTCACATTTATTCAGTTATGTCTAATGGAGGCCCGTTATCTCCAACAACACTGCAAAAGATCCATGCAGTTGTTCTATCATCATCCCTGTGTTTGACTAATGAACTCTAGCCCCCCCCCTCACCCAACTACTTTGGGTGGGCGTCCACAATGACCAAGAAAATTGAGCCCAAGAAAGGATGTACATAGTCAACTTGTAACCAAGCCCAAGGTTTACCTGGCCATTCCAAGAATGTGGGGAGCTGCTGGTGGGAATGATTGTCCTTGTTGGCACCCTAGGCACTGCCCCACCAACATGGCTATGTCTGTATCCTATTCTGGCCACCAGACATAACTTCTCAACCACATCTTCATTTTGGAAACCCTTGGATGACCCTGGTGGATTTCAGCCATATTTGGCAGTGACCTTTGCTTGGGACAATAACCCTTGCTCCCCATAATAAAATGCCATCCTCTTCAGTGATATGGTCTGTCCAGGTCCAAAAGGGTTTCATTTCTGCTTATGATAGTTCTTTGGTTTCTCCCATCACCACCAGCTGTTTTAGTTTTGCTAGGACCAGATCTTTCTGTAACAGAAGTCTGATATTGTCAGCTGTGACTGGAAGTGTTGAAAAATGTGGTGCTGGAAAAACACAGCAGGCCAGGCAGCATCCGAGGAGCAGGAGAATCGATGTTTCAGGCATAAGCCCTTCTTCAGGAATCTTCCTCAGATGCTGCCTGGCCTGCTATGTTTTTCCAGCACCACATTTTTCAACTCTGGTACTCAAGCATCTGCAGTCCTCACTTTCTCCTTGTGACTGGAAGTGTGTCCAGAAAATTTAAAACCATTGCAAACTCTTCCAAATCTGCCAGTGGGAGGTGACCCATTGCATCTGCATTCGTTACATGGCATCCCAGGCAGTAGTCCAACTTGTAATTATATTCACTTCGCATTAGAGCCCACCACTGAATTCAGCCTGAGGCTAAGGATAGCGCTTCCTTGTCATCATTAAGTAGACTGAGTAGGGATTTGTGGTCCATTATTATGATAAATTTTTGTCCGTAAAGGTTTCGGCAGAACTTCCTGACTCCGATATGACCGCCAAACAATCTTTCTCTATCTGGGCATATTTCCTCTCTACATTAGCCAAAGCATATGTTACTGGGAATTCCTGTCCATTGGGTCACCTATGAGCTATTACTGCCCTGATGCTGCACAGAGAGGCATCACATGTTAATACCAGATTTTGCTTGGGACCATTGTGTGCCGATACCTTAGAGCATGATAGCTGTTTCTTCACTTCACTGAAAGCTATGGCTTGGCTACATAACCATTTCCAAGGCTGACCCTTTCATAAGAAAGAGTTGATGCAAAGGTGGAGGCCAGGTTATGTATGAACTTTCCATAATAATTCATCAGCCCAAGGAGAGACCTAAGCTCTGGTACAGACATGGGAGCCAGGGCACATTTGATTGACATCACTTTATTTCCCAACAGGTGTAATCCAGTCTTGTTGTATCTGTAGCCCAAGTAGGTCACTTTGTGTGACTGGAACTCACATTTTTTTCCTTTCTAAGGCATACGCCTGCCTGGAAGAACCATCTTAAGGACTCTGTCCAAGTACTCTAAAGGCTCCTTATTGGTCTTCCCAGTTACTAGCATGTTATATAGATAAACGATGATCTGGGGTAGACCTTGCAAAATGTTATCCAACATCTGCTGAAAAATTACACAGGCTGACAATACCCCAAATGGCAGTGTCATTTTGGTACAATCCTTCTGGCTTTGATCTCAGCAGATTTCTGGGAATCCTTATCTAACTGCAATTGCAGGTATGCATGGCTCATCTCCAGCTTTGGAAAGGACAGACTTCCTGCCAACTTTGTGTGTATGTCCTCTATATGAGGGATGGGTAGTTATCCAGCTGTCAAAAGCAGTTGACTGTTTTTTTAAAAATCTCCACAAAGACAATCTGGTATGACTGATGATGCCCATTCCTCAAACTGTACTGGTTTGATGAACCCTTTGATTTCCAGCTTCCTGATTGTTGACTGTACTTTTGCCCATAGGGCAAATGGCACTGAGCGGGCATTGCAAAATTACGGAATTGCTTCCTGGTCAACATGCAAGGTGACCTTAGATCCTTTGGTCATTCCCTAGACCATTCTGGAAGATTTGCATGTATTTAATTAGGACTTCACTCAAGGATTCATTTTTTAAACAAAAAATATTCAGCCAATGAAGGTGAATCTTTCTCAACCAATTTCACCTCATCAGGCTTGGGCCTAAACCTTTTACTCTAATCCCTGTCAACCGAATCAGCTGCTTTTCATAAGAGGCTGGAACTGATGGTGTGCCCTTAATCTGTAAAGGTTCGCTGGTATAGGTTCTCAACCTAGCCAAAGGCAAGTGTAGACTTAAGGATTGGAAGCCAAAGTGAATTTTGTTAAAGTCTGGTTCTGTAATCACTGATACAGCTGCACCAGTATCGGTCTCCATAAGAAATAGATGAACATTTAACCAAACGTTAATTTTGATTGGTTCTGAGTTGGATGTTACAAAGCAACTTAACTGTTCTCAACCAGATGTAGGTAGACTTTCCAGGTGTGTAGTCTCCTGGATTATTGTCCATGAGTTCTTTTACTCAATTTAGGTCTCGTGGGACTCTTCTACTGTCTCGGTCTGCATCCCAGCAGCAACTACAATGGTTTGCCGACCTGGATCCTGAAGAATGCTTAAAATGTTTGGTTGAGGCTTGGCTTTTGGAGTTTTGCTGTGGGCTGACCTCAAGTCCCTCTGTTCAGGATATGTCCTGAGTGAGGCTATGCAATTGCCTTCACTCCCATGGTATTGCCGAAGCTCAGTTGGATTGGCAAGGGAGTCCATTTTCATTGGAATACCCTACATTTCAAATGCTCCACTTGCCACATTTTCCAATGATGAAGCCAGTTGTACTGCCTGTTTGAAGTCCAGTTGGGCTTTGGCTAGTAGGTGCTTCTGCATGCTTACATTATCAACCCCACATATGAACCAGTCCCTCAGCATCTCATTAAGGATTAAACCAATGTCACATGCCTCTGTCAGTCATCTTAACCTCATCAAAAATATCAACACGGATTCCCCTGGTTTTTGAATTACCGAGCAAAAATGATAGCATCTCAAAATTAGAAGCGGCTTGGGTTGTAATATTCCTTGATTAAATCCGTCAATTCTTGAAAGGTTTTAGTATCTGGTGCCTCACGGAAAGTGAAGCTCCTAAGATTTGCTTGGAAGAAATAATGCATTCTTTCGACATCCTAAGCCCAGTCTTCAACAACCATGTCAAACAAGCTTCCCAAGTAACAGCATGACGCCAGAATTGCTTACCCCAAATCAAAGACGACTGTTGTGAGTGAATTTGTTCAGGAGAGTGCTTTTCTCTCATTGCCACTGAAACAACTCTACAGAGGCCAGTATCCTGTCACCAAGTCACCCTTCGTTTACACATGGAATGTCATAGACTCCGATATGGCCACACTAGAGTCAATTCCCAGAGAGTCAGGATGTCTGATGTTATCTCCTGTTTATAGCTGTCAGCCAGGAATCCTTGATCGGACCAAGTTAACAGAACCAATCAGGAAGCTCATATTCCATGATGTCCACCTGATTGATCTTGTTACAAGCACTAATGTCTGTAGTTTATATCATAAACGTTTACTGACCATCTCAAGGAGAATGGAGTTCAACATATCTAATCATCTCCCTATCGCCCAGCCACAAATGTTTTGGCAGGAAGCTTTGTTCAGAAAATGAAACATTCCTTAAAATTAACTTGAGAATGAGGATCACTGAGCTGATTTTTGTTAACATACTGGATCACAACCTATTCAATGACTCAATGTTCTAGTCATTGCTCATAGCAAAGTGTTAGATGCACATGATTTGATTTGCTGAAACCACACATGAGAAATGGCATTGTTGCCAGGAAATAACAGAATCAGGTTTTCTAACGAAAGGACAAGGTCAATATTTCATTTTCTAAAAAGGTCAAGAGGTGTTGACAAAGAACTAAATCCCTAGCAAGAAGTATGTACCAGCCATCATTGTAACACAGTGTGGACCAATCTCCTACCACCATACAGACAAGAGGTGATGTAGGTTGGAGAAGACATGAGGTCAACTCTTGGCAAACTGAATGAATGTACAAGAGACTACGGTTAATTGAAGATTCACAAATAACTGTACCAAACAGAGATCTGGATAAAACTGTAGGAATAGAACTGTAACTGAAGACAGTGCCATGGTAGAGGATACCACAACATTGTACGATATTCTAAACATTTGGTCATCTCAAGAAAAGACAATGACAGATGATGTTCTTAGTATACGTAAAACACCAGAGGTTAAAAGGAACACAAAAAATAAACAGATGGCTGTGGCATGCCTACAGCCACATAGTGATCAATGTCTTTTGGAACGCCTTATCTACTGACTGTGTGTAGATGTGATTGTAAATGTTTTCATTGAGGAATATCGAATGTAAAGAGTAAGGGATGTTGTGTATTTATTTAATTACATTGGACTGTCGCTTTAAGAAGCTGATCACGTAGCATCATGATGACATCATCAGCCATTTTGAACGCAACCAGCTGAGTCTAGCTTGTTACCTTCGAGAGTGAACATCTATAATAAAGCTCCTGCTGCTCTTGATTGCTTTGGCCTCCTGTCTTTTGCAAAACATAACAGGCAGGACTTCAGCATTTTGTGTACAGAATGATGTGAGCTGCAGCATTTCAGTTGGGTCATGGTTAACAGCTGTGATACACTGCATGTTGTGCTTTTTAAACTGATGTATGCATAGGGATCTTAGTGCTTTACTCTGGTGTAAAGCTAAGTGGAGACTGAGAACATGGAGGAAGCAAGAGACCTCCTGTAAGCTCATAAATGGTTTTAGAGTGGCTTGGCCTTATGTATATCTCCTCGGCTAAAATAAGATGCCCTATTGTCAATGCTTTGTGCTGTATCACATAGAAAAATATAAACTATTCCATAAAGCCAGAATGCACCTACTCCTGTTGGTTAAAAACATCATTCAATGTGAAACCGAGTTGTGTAATATCCCATTTTTCATCCTTGATCTCTCCTGATTTAGGCTTCAGAAGCTTTGGGCTAACAAGGGCATTAGTGAGACAAGGATGCTTGAATTTCAATGATGTCTGCCAGTAAGTAAACAGCATTTCACAGCAGGACTGGGCTTTACCAAGATGTCCTCAATAACTGGACAGTCAGTCAAGATTAACTCACTACAGATCTTAGGTCCAAACTATCACTTGGTCAAGTTATTGGTTAACATTAGCATGTGCAAAACTGTAATCCTAGCATTAGTTAATGTCTTTGAGAAGTGAGAGGGAGGTTACAGGGATATGAAATTTAAACATTGCTGAGATGATGAATAGCTATACAGTACTTTAATGGAACCAATTTGTATTATATTGTTTCCAAAATTGTATTCAGAATGTTGAGCATGCACCTTACTCTACAGGGAATCAAATCAAATAGAAAAAACGGTAACAGCACAATTGTTCTAAAGGACAAATCTGTCAGATGGTATTGGAAATTGTTACTTAGCGCAATTAGGTCTGGATTTTTACTACCAATGAGAACAGCTTGTGCAGTGAGGTTTTGAGATTATTTGGACTGCCTGTTACCCCTCCACTGGGGTAGTGGCTGGAAATCAAACTGCATTGTTCCCAAAAGTAATCTCAAAAGTTAAAGATTTTATAAAAATACACAAAATTCCCAAAAGCACGTGTTTTAGTTTGACAAAGGCCAGATGCCTATACTTAACAATAATTACTATTTATTACAGATTAATATATTCTTGCTACAGGCAACAATTATGAACCATTGGTGTATAACTCCAACTGGTAAAAACTCGAGACCTTTCATAAATCTCGTTACACACAGAGACAGACAAAAAAAAGCATGTTATTGGTGGAGAGAAAGACTGGGAAGGTAGTCCAATGCTCCCTGTCCATGGAGATGGTTTTTTTGGCTTGTCAGAATCCACTATTCCATCTTCCTTCTTCAAGTCCTGTTACTTGCAGGAGAGGCAGTGAGACTGGTTCACAAATGAAATAATATCCAACATATTTGTTAAAAGCCACCGCTCACAACAACTGATGAGGAAAAATGAACTTACTTTCTTCTGAAATAACTGCACAAAGGCTGGCATCCTGTCACCAAGTCACCCTTTATTTCGGTGTGTACAGTACATGGGTTCTGACTAGCCAGCTCAAAACCAGTCCCTAGGCTGAGGAGACCTTCTGAATCCCCTGTTTATATCTGTCAGCCAGGGCTCCCTGACAGGCTCAGGTTAACAACCCCAATCAAACATCACATACTCAATAAGATCCAACTGGCTCCAATCAACACATTCCAGATTTCAGGAATTTTTTATCACTGACAAAAGGACAAAGGAAGGACAGCTCCTTCTTTTTCAGAGTTGTGATGGTCTCTGGTTAATCATTCACACTAACAAGCTGTTCAGCTAACTGCAGGCCAATCACAGAGCTATCGGCAGGCACAAGGCCTTTGTCAACCAGTCACAATGTCAGAGACCAATCAGCTACATGTTGCTGGCCAAATCTTGTTTTGGCCAACCCCTTTTACGCCAGCCCGTCCACACATAAACATACCTCCACCCCACCCATTTGGACAATAATGTAGAAAATACTTAAATAGAGTGTCAGCTAACTTGCTTTTAAAGAGTGCAGTAATTCTTTTCACAATCATTAGATTTTTAAATCATTATTTCTCTCATTTCAGGCCACAATCAAAAATGCAGAAAAATAGTAAGATAGTCTTTACACTGCCTCAGTAAATGTGTTCCCTGAATCATATGATCTTCATTATGAGGTACTGGATGGAGCTGTGACACCAGAAGCAGAGCACAAATGGATAATGGCGCTGAAGTGTGCAGGTTATAAGGATGCTTTAGTTCTCTGTAACTTTATCCTAACCCATTCAGAAGCTGTTGGTCATCTAGGCCATTATACCTCACATCCACTCACCTCTTCACTTATGGCCACTGCTACCTCCATGCTTACTGACTCACTCCGCTCACCCCTCACATGTCCCCAGTGTCATGTCTATTGCCACTTACCAAGTGCCCACCTTGGACAGATATTAAGAACCATATAGAAATGAAAGAAAAATCTAGGACATCACATGCACAAAAAAAGAAACAAAATCTCCCATTCATAAAGACCTTCCTAAACTTCTAAAGCACCAAGGGGCACAGTGGCTCAGTGGTTAGCACTGCTGCCTCATTGTACCAGGGACATGGGATCGGTTCCAGCCTTGGGTGACTGTTGGTGTGTTTTGTACACTCCCCCTGTGTCTGCGTGGGTTTCCTTACACTGTCCAAAGATGTGTAGGTTAGGTGGATTAGTCATGGGAATTACAGTGATCGGGTAGTGGGGTGGGTCTGGGTAGGCTATTCTTCAAAGTATCAGGATGAACTCAATGGGCCAAATGGCCTGCTTCCACACTGTAGGGACTCTATGAAGTCTTCAAGAGTTATTCTCTTACAAAAACAACCAAAGTTCAGACCACACATTAAAAACAGCTAATAATTGAATAGCCTCTTTGAACTGAAAATTCAGAGCTTCTGTTGATGTAACTTTAGTTTCTGAAAGCCAGCCATTTATTCATGATAACATAGTAATAGCTGGTAAAGAAAATGTTCACAATGAACTCTATTGAAACTGCATGACCAGATATTCTTTTCTAAATTGTGACAGATAACCTATCAATCAAAACACTCCAGCAGAGGACTTTCTTCAACTCTCAGTGGTAGAGGATGTTTTTTAAAAACACAAACTTAAGAGAGACTTAAGAAATGTCAGGTTGTGACAGTTAAATGAACTTCACCCACTCTACAAGAGTATTGCAGTGACTTGGTCAATTTGTGACTCTCACCTTTCTAGTTAAAGCCTTTGTATCAGCAAAAATGAGGTATTTTTCTAAATCAACATTAAGTTAACATGGTCCTATTAAGATTGTGTTTCCCATCCATGTCCTGCTGACAAAAATAGGATCTGTTCAAAATGGGGGTGAGGGACTTCCATCCTAATGCTGCCCACACACGTTAAAAGTCGGCAACACCTTTTGTACATCACAAAACTCCAGCACTTAGTGCAGCAAACAGGAACAATTTGCTGCAGAGAATCTGAGGTGGAAAATATTCTCATTTTGACTTCCTCAATGAAAATGTCATGCTCGAAGGAACATTGTAAGCTCTGTCAACAAAGATAAAGATCAAATATACGAAGAATGTTTTCAAAAAACCGATCGAAAGCCCATTTTTGATGCTGTTGGCTTATCTTGTTTACAGTATGGTTTGCACATAACAGGCTTGTGGATAGCACCTCAGGGCACTTCATGAGGTCTGTCAACAAACAATAAATAGGAAAGACATAAAACAGAAGGAATAAGGGAAAAAACAAATAGGAAATTAGAAGCAATAATACCTTAGGTATTAGTAATAATAGGGGTGGCTCAGTGGTTATCACTGCTGCCTCACAGCACCAGGGTCTCAGGTTCGATTCCAACCTCGGGCACCTGTCTGTGTGGAGTTTGCACATTCTCCCCGTGTCTGCGTGAGTTTCCTCCAGGTGCTCACATTTCCTCCCATAGTCCAAAGATGTGCGGGCCAGGTGAATTGGCCATGCTAAATTGCCCATAGTGTTAGGTGCATCATTCAGAGGGAAATGGGTCTGGGTGGGTTACTCTTCGGAGGGTCAGTGTGGACTGGTTGGGCCGAAGGGCCTGTTTCCACACTGTAAGGAATCTAATCTAATCTTTGAAAGAAAAACAGAAATAGGTCAATCGACAACTTGAACTAAATTACTTTACAACATTTAAAACCAATACTGGAATCATTCATATTATTTCTGTTTCTACTTTTATATTTGTTGGCTTCTGGTCATATTTTGCTTGTTGTCTATTTTCCTTGAATGCTTCTTTATACATGAATCTCAGGTCTTGCTTGCAATGGCTCACTGACATTTCCATGATGCAAATATTCAGGACTCAGTGGTCATGTCCCTCTCATGGGAATGTTTTGTCACCTCTTGATACCCCTCCCTGACAACATAATTGGGATGTAAAATTGAATACCTAAGCGTTATGAAAATAAATTGCACCTCCTCATCCCTTGTTCTATCCATATAAGCTGACACCCCTTAAAATTAAATTTGAAATAACTGTTGAAAATTATTACTTCACAAGTTTTGTCACAGAAGAATCACAATTATTTCAGCACGAGGCTGCTTGGCCCATCATGTTTGTGTTGACTATTCAAATGAGAGTCTTGATGTAGTACCATTCCCCTGTTTCCTCTTCACATCCTTCACATTGTTTCTTTTTAAAATAACCATTTAATTGCCTTTCGGGCACCTTGATTGAGCCTGCTTCCATCAGCCTCCCTGGCAGTGCAATTAACCATTCTTGGAAGCAGTACAATGTGGAAGCCCGGGTCCTTGGTGGTATAAGGCAGTAGTGCGAAGCCTGAGCCACGATGCTGCCCACCCATTGTCTGTAAACATTTTCTTTGTATCACTTTTGTTTCTTTTGCTAATTACTTTAAATGTGCACCCTCTCATTGTCTATCATTTCACCTATGAGAATCTTTTCTCCTATTTTCCCTGTCCAGAGGTTCGAACACTTCGATCAGATCACTTCTTAGTCTGCACCAATGAAAACTGTCCCAGTTTCTCTAGTCTATTTCGTAACTGAAAGTCCTGTTCATTGGAACTGTTGTGTAGGGAAATGGTTCTGAAAGAGTTAAATTCAGCAGGCCGTAGAGAAGGGGAATGGACTGTTGGTATTTATTTACAACAGCATTGTGTATAAAAGTAGGAAGGTCTTGCTAACAGAACTTGTCAGGCCACAGCTGAAATACTGCGAACAGTTTTGGCCCCTTATCTAATGAAAGTTATACTGGCATTAGAGGCAATTCAGAGAAGGATCACTAGGCTAATACTGCATATGGCAGGACAATCTTATGAAAAGAAGTTTACGAGGTTCATTTCTTTAATTATTGGAAATTAGAAGGAAACCTTATTGAAATCGGTAAGATTCTTAAGGAGCTTGATAATGTAGATAGAACATAGAACATAGAACATAGAAGAATACAGCGCAGTACAGGCCCTTTGGCCCTCGATGTTGCGCCGATCCAAGCCCACCTAACCTACACTAGCCCACTATCCTCCATATGCCTATCCAATGCACGTTTAAATGCCCATAATGAAGGAGAGTCCACCACTGCTACTGGCAGGGCATTCCATGAACTCACGACTCGCTGAGTAAAGAATCTACCCCTAACATCTGTCCTATACCTACCCCCCCTTAATTTAAAGCTATGCCCCCTTGTTGAGAGATTGCTTGTGGGCATAAGGCCATACACTTCAAACAGATATAGAACCATTTTTCTCTCTTAGATGACAGTCAATCTGTGGATTTCTTTACCACACAGGGCAGTCCAGGTGCAGTCATTAAGTAAATTCAAGTTTGCAATAGATGGATTTCTCATGAGGGAATAAAGGTAAACAGGGTCAAAGCAGGATAGTGGAGTGGAGGATCCTCAGATCAACAATGATCTCATTGAATGGAAGAGCAGATTCTATGGGTTAACTGAGTGTCAGTGAGCAATTTCTTACTTGGCAAGTGCCATTTTAAAACACTGTCAATGACTCCCTCCATCACTTTGCTAATGGAGCAGTAGTTGGCTGGGCTGAAATAGAACTTCTTTTTTGTGTGCTGGACATACCTGAGCAATCTTCCCATTGACAGGTAAATGGTGTAGCTGTATTTGAATGGCTTCATTGGGGTGTGGCTGCAGCACAAATCCTTCATACTATTGTTACAATGTTGTTATTTGCAGCACCCAGTATCTTCAGTTATTCCTTGTTATTATCGGGATTAAATCAAATTGGCTGAAGGCTGGCATCTCCGAGGCTGGGGACCTCAGGTGGAGACTAAGCTGGATCATTTGTTTTGCTGCTGAAGCTGGATGCAAATGCATCTTGTCTTTTATACTGATTGGTTGGGATCCCCTCATTGAGAATAGGGATATTTGAGGAGCCTCCATCTCCTGTTAATTACTTAATTGTCCATTCTTGTATGAGAGCTTTAGGATTCTGAAGCAATCTCACGATGATATAATGGAGCTGCTCTCTACTGGGCATAAGTAGCACTGACAGTTAGATATGCCAGATTATAGAGAACAGATAGAGTTCAGAGAATAGTGTCTTAATAATGTAACTGTAAGATTAGAGCCAGGTATATCTCATGTTATCCATGTATAAGATTATTTAGTATTAACATGCAATAAACAGAGTTCTAAAGAAACCTAAATCTTAAATCACTCCTAATTATGCCTTCTCTTCAGCTGGTCTGTTTTGAACCCAAATCGTTGATTGTGGACATAAACACTTACCACAAAAGATTCACCACCATTCACAACAGGACCTGGCAGGATTGCAGAACCCACATCTGATCTATTGGTTGTGGAATCACTCAGCATGCTATTTCTGCAGTTTGGCATGTAAGTACTTCTAACTTGAAGTCTGACACTTCATTTTTAGATGTGCCTGGTGCTCCTTCTGAAATGCCTTTATGCACACTTTATTGAACCAGTGTAAATCCCCTGGCTTCAAGGTCATGGTAGAGCAGGGGATATGCCAGCCCAGAGTATGGTTCAGTACAATTCTGCTGCTACTGTTGGCCTATAGCATCTCAAACTATGCAGTTTTGTGTTGCTAAATCTTTTCAAACTCTAATTCATTTAGTGCAGTGGTAGTTCCACACAACACAACGGAGGGCATTCTTAATGCAAAGACAGGACTCTGTCTCTGCAAGGACTGTGAGGTGGTTACTCCTACTGATACTGTCAGACACATCAACAGCAAGTTGATTGGTAAGGGTAAGATGTTTGCCTCCTGCTTCCTTCATTATCTGCCACAGTCTCAGTCTCATACCTGTGCCCTTTAGGACTCTATCAGCTCACGAAGTAATGGTGCTGCTAAAGCCACTCTTGGTGTTGGACGTATGAGGTAATCAGCAGAATGTTTCCTTGCCCACATTTGACCCGATGACACAAAGCTTCATGAAATCCAAAATTAAAGTTGAAGATTCCCAGGACAACTGCTTTACAACTGCATGCCACTTTACCACCACTTATGGTTGGACAGGCAGTGCCTGGGAATGGCGATAGCGGTATCTGGAATATTGTTTGTAAAGCATGGTTCTGTGAGGATAACTATGTTAAGACTGTTGCTTGATGGGTCTGTGGGACAGCTCCCCCATTTTTGACACAATTACTCAGATGTTGGTAACGTGGTCCCTACTTGGACAACAAAACTGTGTCTGCATTATTCTTTATGGTGTCTACTCCACTGTCAGGTGTTCAATCTCTTCCGATTCCTTTCTTGTAGCAGTGTGAAACAAATTAGTGGCTTGTTAGGCCATTTCAGTCAGCAGTTTGGAGTCAACCACATTACTGTGAGTCTGGAGTTACATAAATGTCAGACCATGTGAGAATGGCAGATTTCCTTTCCTAGAGGACAATGAATCAAAGGGGTTTATATGAAATGGCTACAGGTTGCTATTAGGCTAGCTTTTAATTCTGAGCTTATTGAATTCATATTTCACCATCTGCCATGATGGAATTCAAGCCCATGCCTCAAACATTACCCTGGGAGTTTGGATTGCTAGTTACCACTGTGTTTCCATTAATGAAGCCTCATGTATTGAATATTTTATCAACTGCTCTCTTAACCTATGCTATTATCTTGTATATTAATATCCAGGTCTTCTGCTTCTGCATCCTCGTTTAAGGTGGACTCTCCATTTTGTATTATTTCTCTGTGTTCTTCCTATCAAAATGCCCACTAAATACAAAACCTCACACAATTCTTCTTTGAACTTTGGCTGCCACCTGTTCACCTGCTCCAGCAACTTATCAATGTCCTTCTGAAGTTTTAAACTAACCTCTTTGTAGTTTTACAATGCTTCCAAGTTTTACATGATCTGTAAACTTTGAAATTGTGCCCTGTAGATCCATTTTCAGGATATTAATATATATTAGAAAAAGCAAGAGTATGAAAACTGGTGCCTGGCGAATTCCACTATAAAACCTTCTCCAATCTGAAAAACATCCACTAACCATTACAGTTTCCAGTCACTTAGCCACTTTTTCAGCCATGTTGTTCCTGTCTCTTTTATTCCATGAGCTCTAACATTGATGGCACTATATCAAATACCTCTGAACATCCATGTACACCACATCAACAGTGTCCAATACCTCAATGAAACACTCTAGTATGTTAGGCAAACATGATTTTGCCCAAAGATGTCCATTTTAGCTCTCCCTAATTAACCGATATTTGTTTACATAACAATTAATCCAGCCCTGACTTATTGTTTATAGTAGATTCTCAACCATCAAAACTAAATTGAGTGGTCCACAGTTGTTTGGCTTATAACCTTCTTTGAACAAAGGCGGAACACTTACAATTCTCCAGCCCAAGTTGGAATCAATTTAAGTAAAGGGGCAGTACAAAGAGATCTGGGTGTTCTTGTATACCAGTCAATGAAAGTAAGCATGCAGGTACAGCAGGTAGTGAAGAAGGCTAACAGCATGCTGGTCTTCATAACAAGAGGGATTGAGTATAGAAGCAAAGAGGTTCTTCGGCAGCTGTACAGGGCCCTGGTGAGACCACACCTGGGGTATCATGTGCAGTTCTGGTCTCCAAATTTGAGGAAAGACATTCTGGCTATTGAGGGAGTGCAGCATAGTTTCACGAGGTCAATTCCTGGAATGGCGGGATTACCTTACACTGAAAGACTGGAGCGACTGGGCTTGTGTACCCTTGAGTTTAGAAGACTGAGAGGGGATCTGATTGAGACATATAACTCAAGAATAGTGGAATCAAGGGTTATGGAGATAAGGCAGGAACAGGATACTGATTAAGGATGATCAGCCATGATCATATTGAATGGTGGTGCAAGCTCGAAGGGCAGAATGGCCTACTCCTGCACCTATTGTCTATTGTCTATTGTCTTTTGCCCACTGGCACCATCTCTGAGACTATGAATGACTGAAAAAATATTACTTGTACCTCTATAATTTCCATGATCACTTCCTTCAAGATCCTTGAAGACATTTATATCTTGTCCTGGTGTCTTGTCGACTTTAAGTACAGACAGCCTATCCAATACCTCTTCCTCATCAATTTAAAATGTTTTCAAGGATTAATTTTACTTTTTTTTTAACCATAACCTGAGTGTGTGTTAAGTTCATCATTATTGGCTCACACAAACTATTTTATTTAAATTAGTTTAATGAATATATTAACTAAACTCTGTGGATTTATTTTTTAAACTGATATAGGTGCATTGTGTTCTATCCTTCAGGCCTGATATACTAACACTGGGATGAGATAACATTTGCAAAAATCATCAGTTTGAAACTTAAGCATTATAATTCCTCTAGTGAACATTTTTATATGTTGGAGCTGAAAATCGTCATTTAAACTCTGATCAAAGGTTACAGACCAGAAATGTTAACTCTGATTAACATTTTACCAATGTTACCAAACTGTGTTTCCAGCATTTTCTGTTTGTCTTATTACAGATTTCCAGCAACTGCTTTGCATTCTTATTCTTATTTAATCAAGCGCTCTCTCAAACAGGGGAAAAATTCAAAGCACTTGATGTTGTAAAAATCAATTCAGTCAATAAGCAAAACAATCTATCAACCATACTGGGCTTGAATGTATTGTAAAAATTAAATGAATCGATGCAGGTACTAAGACAAGTAAAGTGGTTGGCGTTCTCTGCACATAATTAAATGCAATTACAATACAACCATCAATTCAGATTCAATATCTCATGTTATCCGTCATAAAAACCGAGAACATTTCATTCCAATCTTAAAAATCCAGAACACGTTAAACCTATTGAGATATAATGCACACGGTTGAACCATGATAGGAATCTCTAAAATAGTTTACCTCATTATATCCTAAGCATAAATCATTGAAAAGCTATGCTGTACAAATATGTGTCCATTCAAAGGCCTGACTTCAGTCTGCCGAGACCAACTCTAAAGTCATATACGGTTGATGACACTTATTAAGGATCAGCCCATGACATTCAACTGTTTCAGAAATTTTCTAAAATTGGTTGTATGGCTATTTAGGTTGGTTTTTATGTGCATAATTGAATCATTGTTATTAACATCATAGTACAGGCATTGAAGAGCTTTTCAGGATTAATTTGATGATGATGTACTTTTAATACTCAATATAAAATGCATGACATATTCATTTGTCCATTGACAGCTCTTAACGTTAGTTTGAGAGTGTTTTATTTTTCATTTTTCCTTCTGAGAAAGTGACTGATCACAATCGACTTGATGGATTATTTTAATAAAGAGGCTTTGACAAAGGAAATGATTAAAGGATAAAATGTCTGCTTCAAAGCTCCCAATGTGAAGTCTTGTTCACAAGAGATGCATATCAGAATTTTTTTTTCAGGCACATCCTATGGTAACAATTCCATACCTGCATGATTGTCTAATATGAGCTACTTGTAGATGAGATTTTGCGCCAAAACTGCAGAGCGATTTATTCCTGCAATCTTCTTGGGACAAATGTAGAGATTTTTGAGTTGTATAGAACCATCAAGCTTTTCAGAGTTGAAACATCCTTTCATGATTCAGCAAAGTTTTCTGAGTGGCACTTGCCAATGAGGTGGGCCAGCGAGCAGCGCTGTATTTTCTGCTATTTGATATTTGAAAGGTCAGTATTTGCAGTCGATTAAAGAAACTCTGGAGGATACAAACATTTGCACTTGCGTAATATCTTTAATGCAACAAAATGTCTCAATCACACAAAAAAACCCACTGAAGTAGTGGCAACTGTATTTAACAATATATTGTACAATATTTGAAGACCAGTTTGTTGGTCATGAATAACACTGGCAGTGCCAGTAATATTGGTGATAGGTCAATAACATGCTTTGTAGAGTTTTATAGAAGCATTATCAAACAAATTCTGATTCTAAAACTTAGTATGAGGGCATGTGAACAAAGATTTGATCAACACAGAGTACCTTTTAATGTAAAAAGAGAGTAGGTATACAGAAAGGCTTGGGTAGAGAAGTTCAGAGTTTAGTAATTCAGCAGCTGGAGACAAATGCAGAATGGGGAAAGGATACTGTTCAAGGCTCTTCAACCGTGGTATACCTTGAGGCTGTAGATTGTGACAAACCACTCAGGCTGTATAAGCATGGTAATTATTAACTGCAATTATAATTGTATTGAGTTAGACAAAGTATTGGAAGAAACTATTTGGCTTGCATCTTATGTAATGTAAGAACTATATTTTTTAAATTTTTATGTCTTTAGAAATTATGGACTGCAAGGAGAAAGAAGTGTTTCTAAAAATATGGGATTTACCAAGATGGCTGAATAACTTCACAGCAAGGAATTCAATACCTATTGTGAATGATGATGTGCGGCAATGGGTTCTTCCAATCAGCAGATGATCAGAAGCCAAGGAGGTTTTTTTCATGTAAGTAGAAGTGATTGATTTTCAGTAGAGCAGGTGAGAACTGGAAGAAAGTTCCAGACAAAGAAGAGTATACTGCTATTTTCTCCAGCAAAAGCTGCCTGTTCTCTGGAGTAAAATTCTTCATTCAAACTTCAATTACATTTCCTGCAGCAATTACAGTGAACTATGACTTTTGAATTGATAAATAAGAGATGGTTTCTAAGTAAATCAGTCACTCTGTGCTCCTTAAAAACTAGTGGAAGCTTCCAGATATTAAAAACTGAACATCACGGGCCTGAGTAGCTGAATTAGCACCATCTCAGTATCGAAATTAGGAAGCAAAGACCACTGAACTGACTTTCCAGTTTGTCTCTATCTCCACCAATAATCTATTTTCCTTATTTGTTTGTCTGTGTATGTAAGGGGAGTTTATAAGGGGACTAGTTAGTTGTGTGTGTGCTAATCTTTTATATCTGTTTACTTCTAGTGACAATCTAATTAATTCAAATAGATAATAATGCTTGTTTCGGTCAGAGACCTGGCCATGCTTTATATCAAATCTAATTGGAAAGTTAGGTGAATGGGGGCACCATGCATACCTTAAAAAAAAAGTAACATTGTTATGACTCCGGGAATAGCCGTGATCAATTTACTCTGTGGGTCATAACAGTAATGACAACTTTGAGCTGCTACGTACAGTACTCTAATATTTTGCGAATGTAATATATTATTGGAACACAATTGTCACATGCTCTTTGCTTTGTCTAAAATCTGCTGATCTTTTAATTTAAAACTGTCTCAATAGTTAAATGTTACAGACTGGCAGATGATGGGATCCAGGACAATTCACAGAGGGAATTAAAGCATGGGGCAACAATTGCAAAAGCTTAACGGCAAAAGGTGAAAATCTCAGGCTCTCCTGCTATAGTATACCAAGGAGTTGAAACTGTACAGACTCCTTTGGGAAGTATGACATGAAATATAAGTGCAACGTGTAAACATAGCCTGTAATGATAAGTGCAGTGAAAGTACCTCATACTGTATTAGAAGAAACTAATTTGTGATGCACTTTATGTAATGTCAAGTTTCAATTGTCATGTAATCTACTTTGACAGGGTTAAGACTATGAAAGAATTTGAAAACAAAGGTGATAAATTAACATAGTTGTTTCACTGTGTACTTAACAAATAATATACAGTGTTCATTGTTATGACCATTGGATATTATAGAATACATATCATTTAAACTGTCTCCCTTAATTTGAGATGAAATGAAATATTTTAGAGTGGGAAATGTGCCTTCCAATGAAATCTGCCTGGAGATAGGCAATATACTCATACTAACATGGACTAGAGACAAGCCTGTGTGACTTGGTTGCCATGGAGACAGGGACGCATGTTGAAACTTATTGAAATTTAAACCTGCAAAAGAAGAAACAGCTGTGCTTGTGTGTGCAGATATACAAAGGCAATCAGACAGAGAGATTTGGGGAAGAGAACCACAGCAGGTGGTTCTGTGCCAACAAGGGAAGAAGGACTGGCTTTAATTCAAGAACCAAGCAGAGTGCTGGTGGGGGAAGATCCCCTGTTCAAACATGTGAAGACCAAAGACTAAAGGCCAAATGTCACAGAGGCTACCTTGCCACTGGAAGCCCATTTGAGTGTGCTCAGATGATATGAAGGGAACTTTGTTTAAAAGGGAACAGGTGTGCCAGAGACTGAGAGTCTAAAGCTGGGAGGAGGTTGAAACTTCCCAGATAAGAGTACCTTTCTGTTGAGAATGTTGTGTAATGTATAGCCAAGGCACAGTGATTTTGGTTGTGTCAAAAAGTTAATAATGTACTATTTTCTGCAGTTTAATGCATTAGTTGCCTACTAAGAATTGTTTAGTCAATGTTAATTCTAGTCTGTTTGTTACAGTAAAGGTCTTAAAATATGAAATCTTGCCATTAGATTATTTACTTTGATATGTAGGGAATTCCTATCACTTTTTAAAGTGGTCGTAATATCAATCAAAGATAATCACCATACTGGAAGTTCAACATCCTCAAATAACATAGTTAAATCCTTCCTTCCATCATGTTACAAATATATCATAGAATGAACATTCAGGAACAAATTAAATCTTGTCAACGTGTATCAAATGAGTAGTGTCACTTGCCCTTATCTATGAAGGCCAATGGTTGTGATTAAAATTTATAGAAGCACAAAGTATAATTGATTAATAAAAAAATTCATGTAATTACAGGAGTTCTACAGAAATCTAATTAAATACACAAAATCATCACTAGCTATTGACTTCTGAGATTTTATATTGAAATAATTCATTTCTCTGTAATGGTCTTGTTTTGGCCAGATGTGAATTTCACATTAATCTTGATACTGATTTCATGTGTAGCCCTATGTTGATTCCATGTGTAGCCCTATTTTGATTCCACATGTAGCCCTATACTGATTCCACATATGTCCTATACTGACTCCACGTGTAGCCCTATATCAATCCCATGTGTAGCCTTATACTGATTCCACATGTAGCCCTATACTGACTTTATGTGTAGCCCTATATTTATTCCATATGGAGCTCTATACTGATTCCATGTACAGTCATATTCTGTTTCTACATGCAACTGTATGCTGATTCCACGTGTAGCTCTATACTGACTCCACGTACAGCCCTATACTGATTCCACATGCAGGCCTTTATTTATACCATGTGCAGCTCTGTATTGATTCCATGTACAGCCCCATTCTGTTTCTACAAGCAGGCCTATACTGAACCCACACACAACCCTATACTGATTCCACATGCATCTCTATACAAATTCAATGTGTAGCCCTATACCAATTCTATATACTGCCCCATCTTGATTGCATATGCACCCCTGTATTGAATATTGATTCAATATTCCATATTGAATCCCTGTATTGATTCCATATTTAGCCCCATTACTGATTTCATATACAGCCCTATACTGATTCCATATTTAACCCCGTACTAATTCCATATGCAGCCATATACTGATTCCATATGCAGCCCTATACTTATTCTGTTTTTAGCTCTGTACTGATTCCCAATACAATTCTAAACTTGTTCCTTGGATAGGCACTTTTAAAATGAAGACACAGCAGCAGGTCCAAACCACAAATTCCATATTGAGTACTCAGCTTTGTTCTATTGATGTAAAAGTACAACAATAAGATAAGATATGTAATTTCAAATAACTCATCTTAAAACCAATAGCAAACACACTTTTCATTAATCTTTATTCAGGCAAAACTTTGCAGTCAAGTTTCATTTAAAAGCCTCTCTGCAATTTACCTTTATGTATATAATGATTTATGACTGTTTGAAGCAAATCTTTGAATAAACTATAAACTTTTACTTCTTAAGGACTCAAATATTAATTCTCAACTCATTCTGCAAAGTTGGAAATTACTATCATTTTTAAAAATTGATGCTCATTTACATGGATTCAGTTTTTAAGCAATTTTTATGCCTTTGCCACATTCTTGAAGCCAAATAGTTCTAAAAATGAGCTTCTCATTTGAATTGATGGGGGGTTTTGTGTTCTTTAATAGACAACGATATTTACCTACTTGACAGGGTAGAGGCAGAATGGTCATTTCCCCTTGTGGGAGAGGACAAGACCAGAGGGCACAATCTCAGAATAAGAGATTGAACATTTAAGACAGAGATGAAGAGGATTTTCTTTCTCAGTGGGCAGTGAATCTGTGGAATTCTTTACCACAGAGGGTTGTGGAAGTTGGGCTGGTAAATATATTCAAGCCTTTCAGTATAAAACATACTGTGTTGTGTTGGACTGACCACATTCATTTCCTCTATCCCTCAATAGCATGTTTCAAATTTAAAAATTGTGTCACAATCATTATCCTTTAACTGTTACTCTTGCATTACCCTACACTGTCTGCTGGCGGATGCCTTGACCCTTTCCTCAAGCCTTCCAGTAATAGAAAACCACTTTAGTACTGTGGTATTTTAATTTCTTTCTCGCCTATTTTTTTCTAAAAACATCCTTTAATCATGAAATTTGTAACGTTCAAATCTGATGTTCACATCAGTTTCTTTCAATAAAGAAGATAAGGTCGAGAGTGTGGTGCTGGAAAAGCACAGCAGATCAGGCAGCATCCGAGGAGAAGAAGAATTGATGTTTCGAGCATAAGCCCTTCATCAGGAAGCCCTTCTTGATGAAGAGCTTATGCCCAAAACATCGATTCTCCTACTCCTCGGATGCTGTCTGATCTGCTGTGCTTTTCCAGCATCAAACTCTCGACTCTGATCTCCAGCTTCTGCAGTCCTCACTTTCTCATAGAATATAAGGTGTTTGACTACATCTGCCATTACAGATATATTGACAATGTACATTTTTTGTTATTCATTCATTGGATGTGGAGATCATGGATAGGCCAGCATTTATTGCCCAGAGGCCAGTTACAAGTCAACCAAATTGTTCTAGGTCTGGAGTCACATATAGGTGGGCCCAGATAAAATTTCCCACCCTAAAGGACATTAGTGAAACAGAGTTTTTTTAATGACAATTAAACTGGTCATATAGTCATCATTCAGCAAGCTTTTCACATTTTAAAAAAAAATTGAATTCAGATTACACCATCTGCCACTGTGGAATTTGACTCCATAACTCCAGAACATTAGCCTGAGATTTAGGATGACTTCCTCAATGCCATCACCATTGGGCCACTGCCTTCTCTGTGTTCCATGTCAAACACCTCACCTGGATAATGGTTTTAATAAGGGTTTACGTATCTTTCAATTACTGTATACGATGGTATATGGGCCTTTGAGATATCGGCCTTTCTCTATTGAGCCTTTGCAACTGATGCCCTAAGCTTTATTGAATCCCTCCACACAAGTCACTTACAGTAAGTCAATCTGCAACCCTTGGCATGGACAGCTCTTCCTGTTTTGCTAGTGAAGTAGGTAGTCTCACATTTACATATACTACATTTTACCTGCCATGCATTTGTCCACTCACTCAACTTGTCCAAATCACATTGATGTAATTCTGTATCCTCTTCATAGCTTACCCTCCCACCGACCTTTGTGTTGCTTGGAGATATCGCTTTTAGCTACCAACAAAGCCATGCCTCTTCATCTGCCTCGGTCCTAAACTCTGTCTTCCTTTTAGAATTCTTTTTAAAATCTACCTGGGTGACAAAGCTTTTGGTCATGGTCCCAATATTTTCTACATTATTTCTGTGCCAAATTGTGATTTATAATACTATTATGAAGTGCTTTTCAATGTTTTACATCCTTAGAGGCATATAAAAATGCAAGTTTATTGCTGTACCATGTGGCTGACTATGCAGAATGGATGGAAGCCTTGTTACATTGAAAAATGGCTGTGCCTATTGTTTAGAGTTAACTGTGATCTTTAAAACCATGTGTTCCAACTGCTCACGCAGATGATTTAGTAGGACATGACACAACTTAAGCAAACATACACAAGCTTAATTTAGTGGCCTGCATTTAAACAGCATTGAAACTGTACTGAGATGAGGGGTTTACTTTAAAAAAGTCATTTTGGCAAACTTGATTTTAATCTTTGGAATTGCAGCATCAGCCAGACAAGTAATAAGTTTGTGCTGTTGAAATTTTCAGCCAGTTATTTGCCATCAAGTAGTATTTTAGACAACTCTTAAGTGCATTGTGATGTTTTGCACACTTTACCATATTGCCTTGAACCATTCAATCTGACTCAGCGAGTATGGCATGTTACAGGAATAGGCATTAAAATAGATTTGTATTAGTTGCACAATTCATGCTGTCAAATTCCACCTTCAAATACCTAATGTTTCCTCTTTGATGCTCCCACTCTTAGCAGAATACCTGTAGACATCAGCTCACAAACAGAACCTCCAGGTTGGAGGGCAACATTCCTAACAAATGACTTGAGTAGGGCTTTTGACAGCTTTAAACTCATTCATTATTCAGTAATCCCTGGATGTGAGTGGACTCCATTTGAGATTTGCCAAGTTTATGTCTTTGCAAAACAAAAAACAGGAACCATTGCTACAATTTTAAGTTTTGCTCAAATACTTTTTTCATGCCCACTTCAGTAATCCCACAGTGATTTTATACTCTGGGTGGCATGGTGGCTCAGCAGTTAACATTGCTGCCTCACAGCGCCAAGGACCCGGGTGTGATTCCAGCCTTGAGCACTACCTGTGTTGAGTTTGCATATTCTCCCTGTGTCTGCATGGTTTTCCTCCGCATGCCCTAGTTTCCTCCTACGGTCAAACAATGTGTAGTTTAGGTGGATTGGCCATGCTAAATTACCCATTGTATCTAGGGATGTGTAGGTTATGTGGATTAGCCATGGAAAATACAGGGTTACAGGTATAGGGTAGGGGTGTGGGTCTGGGTTGGATGCTCCTCGGAGGGTCAGTGTGGACTTGATGGGCCAAATGGCCCTTATCCACACTGTAGGGATTCTATGATTCTCTACTTATCAATGACATGTAATATACCAGATCAAGAATTGTACAGAAATGTATGTTATTGTAGTTAGCTTATTAAGTAGGTCAGTAAATCTCTTGTGACTTCAGAGAAGGGCAAATCATACAACGTGTAATCTGTTTAGGGATTTTTTCGTAGAATACATGTCTCAGTAGTTTAGAAAATCTTAACTAACTTCTTTCTTACCAAAATAATTATATAAACCTTTACTAAGGAAGTTATGAAACATTGGCTTGGCCTTAGCTGAAGTTATTGTGTCCAACTCTGGATACCAATCTTTAGGAAGGATGTGAATGAAGGCTTTAGAGATCTGCAGAAAGGTGGTCCCAGCAAAGTGGACAGTTAAAGAATTTGAGGTTGTTCTGTTTAGACTAGAGAAGGTTGAGATGTGATTTATTAGCTATATCCAAAATCCAGAGGAATCTAGGGAATAAATAGAGGAATCTATTTATATTGACGGAAGAATTGACAGTGAGAGGAGATCGATTCAAGTTATTTGACAGAACATCTCAGAGCAGTGTGAGGAAAAACCTTTCGCCACAGAAAGTAATTAGGATTTAGAATTCATTCCCTGGCAATCAGGACTGAAATTGATGGAGTTGACAACAGTTTCCTCTCTTATAGGGAAGGTGCATCAAATTAAGGACCAGGCAAACATTGGTCAATACTGGAATTTTCCTGGGATTACAGACCAGAGGGACAGAGGTCTTGCTAGCCAACATTCTATTGGACAGCAGTGATACCTGGTGGGCGGGGGTGGAATGGGAAGATGCTGTGGCTGCAGCTGATATCCCACCCATCTAAGGTCTCAGATTGTTGCTAGACCTCAGACCAGAGGGGCAGTGGGATAAGGGGGTTAGATTGGTTAATGGTAAGAGCAGGGGTTGGCTATCAGCCAGCACATATGCCGGACCTGATGTCAGGTCCATTGATTGGCGCTGGGTGCCTTTGAATGAGAGACTCCTCCTGGAATCCTGCATGCTCCATGTTTAGTAAACACTCCCCTACTCCCACCACAATTGGGTTAATACCAGAGGTGGGTGAGGTGGGGAATAGGCTATTAATGGGCCTACTTAAGTGGCTCAATTGGTGCATGGTATGAAGGCCTTAATGGGCCATTGTGATGGGTGTCTTCACCACCAAATCTGCCAGGGTGAAGGGCATTTAATTCTGCCGTGGAGTTCACTAGAAGGATGGTTAATTAAATGGTCAATAGTTTTCTGATTCCAAAATAGATCCAGTATTCATTGAACAACTTGTGTTTATCAATGTCAATTACTTATTTATAGTTATGCCTGCAAAGTTAACAATATTTATAAGGGGTCGTTATGAATTGGCCAATAAACATTTCTCCCTTGTTCATTGACCTGTCTGCTCTCAAAGAAGGCCAAGTCCAGTGCAAGATTGCAATAAAAGTGTAAACGTCAGCCAGTTCACTCACCATTAATCAAAAATATGCTTTTAAAGTTTGCTTACAACACAAAACTGCACTACCATCGTATCTAACAATATGAGATTTAAAGGTTTGTGTTTTTCTGTTTTTCTCCACTGGTATGTGGTCGTAAACTGAGCAAGTTTCATGAAAATGATCCATTTATAGTCTGGGTGCCAATAGTCATTTTTAAACTGTTTTGATAATTTTAAACAGCGCTCTCCTGTGTAAATTTTTTAAAATGCAAGCTTCACAATCAGAAGACTCAACAATTACATTTACTTCATACTGGTTCCTACAAGCTGGGGGGGAGAGAGAGATGATAAATAGAAGGAAGGAATTTATATTGTGCTTTTCATGAGTTCAGGGTATCCAATAAAGTATTTGTGAGGTGTAGATAACACTGGAATATAAAAACTTGGCAGTAAGATCTCATAAAAAGTAACGAGATAATGACTAGACAATTTGTTTTTCTGATATTCAGTAAGGGATAACAAAGGCAATGGGTGTAGCTCATCTGTTTTTCTTCCAGGTAACAATATGGTCTCTGTTATGTTCACCTGTGATAGCAGAAGGGCCCTCTGTTTAATATCTCATCTGAAAGACATCAGCTCCATCAGTGCGGTTCTCTCTCAGTTCTACACTAAAGTTTCACACTAGGTTTTTGTGCTCACATTCTGTGGGTCTCAGTGAACCAACTGATGTAGAAGTGTATAGTAGTCTGAAGTCGTTAATACTGAGGAGTGCTTTAGTTAAGTACCATCCATTATGATGATACGATCTTAAAAAAAGAAACCAGAGTAGGCCCCTCAAGCCTGCTCCACTGTTCAATAGGACAATGGTGAATTCAACATTCCTCACATCCACTTTCCGGCATATTCCCTACTGATCAAGAATCTAGCTATCTCAACCTAATTATACACAAGGACTCCACCCCCATAGGTCTCTGTAGCAAGGAGTTCCAAAGACTCTCAACCATTGGAGAAGAAATTCCTCCTCATCTCAGTCTTAAATTGGTGCTCCTTTATTCTGAGATTATATCCTCTGGCCCTAGACCCTCTTATAAGGGAAGCTCATCTGCTCTGAATCGAAATTGTCAAGCTCCACAAGAATCCTATATGTTTTAATGAGAGTATCTCTCATTCATCTAAGCTGCAGTGAGTAGAATCTCAACCTGCTTACCCTTTGCTCATAAGACAGACTTACTCATGCCAGGGATCACTCCAGTAAACCCTCTCTGAACTGGCTCCAGTGAAACAATATTTTTCCTGAAATAAAGGGACCAAAACTGCTCACAGTACTCCAGATGTGGTCTCACCAGCACTTTCAGAGTTTCAGTGAGGCTCATTCCTGATGAAGGGCTTATGCTCGAAATGTCGACTCTCCTGCTCCTCAGATGCTGCCTGACCAGCTGTGCTTTTCCAGCACCACACTCTTCAATTCTGATCTCCAGTATCTTCGGTCCTCACTTTCTCCTTTGTACAGTTTCAGTAAGACTTCCCTACTCTTATACTACAACCCATTTGAAATAAAGACCAACATTCCATTAGCCTTCCTGATTACCTGCTGCATAGTTTTCTCTGTTTAAATAATTCTCAGTTCTATTGTCCTCAATTTTCAGTAAGACTTCCCTACTCTTATACTACAACCCATTTGAAATAAAGACCAACATTCCATTAGCCTTCCTGATTACCTGCTGCATCTTTGTGTTAGCTTTCTGTGTTTCGTGCACTACTTCCCCCTAGTCCTTTTATGTTGCAGCTTTCTGCAGTTTTCTCTGTTTAAATAATTCTCAGTTCTATTGTCCTCAATTCCAAAATGAACAACTTCAGATTATCTCACGTGATACTCCATTTACCAACTGTCATGAAAATGTACTTGTTGGAAGAATAGCTTAGAACCTCAAAGCAGACTGAACATCAAGGGTGTTTGGATTGAAATGCAATCATATACAAACGTCCCTCCTGGCTATATTTATGCGACCTCGATCACGAGGCATGCACATCATTAGAAAAGTGAAATTAAGAATTCTGCTAAAGAATTTATGTTGAATACAGTGCTGTGTTGTCCACACAAAACATGGTGTCATGAAATAGCATTAAGATGACTGTAAGGTACAGCGAGGGAGACATGGCTGACTGCAGCACTATGAACTGCCAGGGAAAAAATTAAAACAAATGATGAACAATGCAATCTGCAATTAAAACGCAGGTTAAGTGAAAATGGCTGCAGCTTTTCACCTCCCAGCTCGTGTTCAAATGAAAGGGGAAATGAAGCAAAAACTGGAATTTCTTCCATGCATAAAGGCAGAGTTATGAAATAGCAATGGATTTGTTGAGCAGACCGTTAAAATAGTTAATATTCATTACGTTTTGTCACTGTGGGGAAGAAATTGTTTCACAAGATATTTAACCCTAAAGCTTTTTGAAAAAGTACATGGCAGAAACTTTAAAAGCTTTGAAGACACGAATTGAGCTCCAAATGTATGTTACATAGAATGATACTTATTCAATATTAAGGAACAAAGCATAAAAGGACTCCATTGAGCAGTTTGTAACAGCAGCAAACAAAACAAAAATTCAAAGAGTTTTGAATGCTGGAAATCAGAAACAAAATCAGAAATTGTTGGAAAAACTCAGCAAGTCTGGCAGCATCTGTGGAGAGAATAGCTCTGAAGAAGAAACCAACATGTTAGCTGCTTTCTGTCCACAGCTGTTGCCAGATCTGCTGAGTTTTTCCAGCAATCTCTGATGTTATTCACAATGCCAGTAACTCAGCTTGGAGAAACCTGTGAATTGAGCAACTGTAAGGTTGATCTAATTAAAGATGATGTAGAGGTGCCAGTATTGGACCGGGGTGGACAAAGTCAGAAGTCTCACGACACCAAGTTATTGTCCAACATGTTTATTTGCGATCACAAGCTTTCGGAGTGCTACTCCTTTGTTAGGTAAAGAGTTGAACTCTAACCTGGTGTCATGTGACTTCTGACTAATTAAAGATGGGATTCTATTAGGCATAAGGGATGAGGAAGTGAAAGCACACCTACTGCAAGAAGAGAAATTGACACCCAGGAGAGAAATTGACCATATTAATAAGGGGTCCTTATGAATTGGCAAATAAACATTTCTCATTGTTCATTGACCTGTCTGATCTCAAAGGAGGCCAAGTCAGTGCAAGGTTGCAATAAAAGTGCAAATGTCAGCCAGTTCACTCCCACTGTGCGGCAGTGCTGGGATTGTGAATCAGTAGCTCCTGCATATGCTTGGAAGAACAGACCAAGTCTTGCATTATGCTGACAGCTGCTTCAGGCATACATGGCAGAACAATTGCAGATAAGTGACAGGTTCGCAAAAGCTGTGGAGGACATCAGGAAAAGGAGAAGAAGGCATGTCCAGGATGGGGAAAGCAGTGTTCTCACCAAAAGAAGTTTTTTGCATACAAAAGAAGCAAGCAAGCAGGTGCTGATGGCCACTGGAGAGAAATTGGCTGCAGGTTCTGCTATACAGCAGGTTGGTCAGGTTCAGTCAAGTCAAAAGGTCTACTTGGATTGTGACTATTGGAACAAGAAATGCTGAAGGAGAAGATCATTCCCAAAGAATATCATTCTGAAGTCGATGCAAGAATGCAAGATCAATTCAGCACCTGTAAAGGAAGGTTCTAGCTGCCCTTAAGGCCAGACTGAAGGACAAGTTGGAAGAGGAGGGACTAATCAAGGAAGTGACAACTCCTAAAGAATGGATTAGCAGCATGTTAGCTATGGCATGGCCTGGAAAGCAAAGAGTATGCATTAGCACAAAGGATCTAAATAATGGCTTGCAGAGATCTCAGTACCCCATGCCAACCATCAAAAGTATTTTGCCACAACCTGGAAAAGTAAAAATTTTTATCAACTTGTTTGCAAAGGCTAATAATGGGCTCATGAAGCTTGATGGAATCAACAAATGTTTAACCATATTCTGGGTGCCCTTCAGGAGATGCAGATGGTTGAGCATGCCTTTTGGCATTTCCACTGTTCCATGAGAACATCAATGCAACCAACATGCAGCACCGAGAGACCTTCCCAGAGTGGAAGCAATAGTGGCTGGTCTGCTAGATTATGGATGAAAAGGGACGGCATGGTGACTCAGTGGTTCACACTGGTGCCTCATAGTACCAGCGACCCGGGTTCAATTCCATTCTTAGGCAACTGTCTATGTGGAGATTGCACATTTCCCCCACAGCTGTGTGGGTTCCCTCCCACTGTCCAAAGATATGCAGGTTAGGTGGACTGGCCATGCTAAATTGCCCATAGTATCCAGGGATATGCTAGTTAGATAGGTTAAACATGGGAAATACAGGGTTACATGGATAGGACAGGAGAGTGGGTCTGGGTTCTTTGGAGGGTCGATGTAGACATGATGGCCCAAAGACCCTGCTTGCAAACTGGAGGGATTCTATACAATGGAAGAAGTCATTGGTGAACTTTGATCAAAAGCTAGTGCAACTGCTCAGCAGAATCTTCCTGGTGAACCTGAAGCTGAGGAAAAATATAATTACAACTAAATATACCTGGAGTAAATTATGTAGGTCCTTTACTTACAAAAAAAGGTCATCCTTCAGATCCCAAAAGACAGAGATATATAAACAATATAACAGTTCAGTGGATTCATCAACATTTAGCAAAATTCTTGCCCGATTTGTGGGGAGTGGGAAGTTGTCTAGGAAAACAAAACATGAAGGATATGGGGATCATTGTTTGATCAATGAGCACCATCCAGGAAAAAGCTAGTAAAGAAGTGGGATTAGTCTCTTAAAGCTACGCATAGTAAGAGTAATTTAATAAAGCCAGGATTAAAGTGAGCATCATTTATTACAGCTGCTGGCAGCAGGGATTCCTTCAGCAAAGCCATTAAGGCAATTAGAATAATTTATTAAGGCAGTGGTTACTCCTACCAATACTGTCCTGGTCACATATATCTGTGGCAGGTAGGTTGGTGAAGATTAGTTTAGTAGATTTGTTTTTTCTCTTATTGTTTCCCTCACTATCTGAGGCTGACCCAATCTAGCAGCTATGTTTTAGAACATAGAACATAAAATAGTGCAGGACAGGATCAGGCCCTTCAACTCATCATGTCCTCATTGACCCTGATGCCATTGTAAACTAATCTGCCCTCACATGGTCCTTTTAGGACTGAACCAGCTTAATTAGCATTGCTGCTACCAAGCCACTGTTGGTGATGGACATTAAAGTGCACACCCAGACCATTCTGTGCCCTTGCCACCCTGAATGTTTCCTCCCAATGTTGGCTCATTATGGAAAAATACTGATTCATCAGCTGAAGGGAGCGCGGTAATCAGCAAGAGGTTTCCTTGTCTGTGTTTGTCCTGGTGTCCTAGGCTTCAATGGGCTCCACAGTTAATGCTGAGGACTACCAGGACAGCAATTGTACGCAACTGTGCTGCTACCTCTGGTGGATCTGTTCTGCCAGTGGAGTAGGGCATATCCAGGGATGATGTTGGTGGTGCTTGGAATATTGTCTCTGAAGTATAATTATGTGAGAATGACTATGTTAGGTTTTTGTTTAATTAGTGTAGAGGACAACTCTCCCAATTTTTGACACTAGACCCCAGATGCTGATAAAAAAAAAGACTTCGCAAGATGGATAGAATTGAGTTTACTGTTGTTGTTTCTTAGGTCAATGCCAGGCCATCTGTCCAGTTTCATTCCTTTGACTAGACTTTGTAGTGGTTTATAACAAATGCGTGGTGCGCTAGGCATATTCAGAGGGCAGTTTACTATACGTCTGGAGTCATGCACAGGTCAGGTAAGGATGGTAGATTACCTTTCTGAAGGAACATTAGTGAACCAGATGGGTTGTTGTGATAGTGCTAGCTACAGTTCCAACTATTTATTGATTGACGTTTTACTGTCTATCATGGTTGAATTCAAGTCCATGCCTTCAAAGCATTAGTCTGGGGTTCTGAATTATCCGTCCAATGGCATTACCAACATGCATGCCAACATCCCCCCTGCGAAGTTCACTCAAAGCAGTGGGTTTTACAATTTATATTAATGGAGGGAAGAAAGGTAGAAGGCTTAGGCAGCCAAATACATGACCAGTAACGTTGGAGCGATATAAATCAAGGATAGCTGCTTTCGAGGTGCTCCAACATCTGGAATGGTGATGGGATTAGCATGGATTACAAAGATAGTGTAAGGACACCAAAAGAACTTGAAAATCAAGTAAGTATTTTGATCATTAATTAATTGAAAGTGAATGTAAATCTTCAAACACAGAACAAACAGAAGAACAGAACTTGTGAATTAGGACAGTGGCTAAATATTTTTGATGACCTCAGGGTTTCAGAGGGTAGAGCATGGGAGGCTGGCCAGAGGTACATTGAAATACTGAAGTGTAGAGATAACAAAGAGATAGGTATTTAAGGAATAAAAGAATGACGAGAGCAGATTAGGGCCAATCAAGGATAGTAGTGGGAAGTTGTGTGGAGTCAGACGAGATAGGGGAAGCACTAAATAAATATTTTTCGACAGTATTCACTCTAGAAAACGACAATGTTGTCGAGGAGAATACTGAGATACAGGCTACTAGACTGGGGGGGGATTGAGGTTCACAAGGAAGAGGTATTAGAAATCCTGCAGAGTGTGAAAATAATAAGTCCCCTGGGCCGGATGGGATTTATCCTAGGATCCTCTGGGAAGCCAGGGAGGAGATTGCTGAGCCTTTGGCATTGATCTTTAAATCGTCATTGTCTACAGGTATAGTGCAAGAAGACTGGAGGATAGCAAATGTGGTTCCTCTGTTCAAGAAGGGGAGTAGAGACAATCCTGGTAATTATAGACCAGTGAGCCTTACTTCAGTTGTTGGTAAAGTGTTGGAAAAGGTTTTAAGAGATAGGATTTATAATCATCTAGAAAATAATAATTTAATTAGGGATAGTCAGCATGGTTTTGTGAAGGGTAGGCCGTGCCTCACAAACCTTATTGAGTTCTTTGAAGAGGTGACCAAATAGGTAGATGAGAGTAAACCGGTTGATGTGCTGTATATGGATTTCAACAAGGCATTCGATAAGGTTCCCCACAGTAGGCTATTGTACAAAATGTGGAGGAATGGGATTGTGGGAGATATAGCAGTTTGGATCAGTAATTGGCTTGCTGAAAGAAGACAGAGGGTGGTGGTTGATGGGAAATGTTCATCCTGGAGTCCAGTTACTAGTGGTGTACCGCAAGGGTCGGTGTTGGATCCACTGCTGTTCGTCATTTTTATAAAC
>NC_057742.1:24936914-24939561 GCF_004010195.1 Chiloscyllium plagiosum
GAAGCTTTGGAAAAGGTGCAGAGGAGATTTACTCGTATGTTGCATGGCATGAAGGGAAGGTCTTACGAGGAAAGGGTGAGGACTTGTGGTTGTTTTCGTTAGACAGAAGAAGGTTGAGAGGTGACTTAATAGAGACATATAATATAATCAGAGGGTTTAGATAGGGTGGACAGGGGCAGCCTTCTTCCAAGAATGGTGACGGCGACCACGAGGGTGCATAGAATTACATTGAGGGGTGATAGATATAGGACAGATGTCAGAGGTAGTTTCTTTACTCAGAGAGTAGTAAGGGTATGGAATGCTTTGCCTGCAACGGTAGTAGATTCGCCAACTTTAAGTACATTTAAGTTGTCATTGGACAAGCATATGGACGTACATGGAATAGTGTAGGTTAGATGGGGTTCAGATTGGTATGACAGGTTGGCGCAACATCGAGGGCCGAAGGGCCTGTACTGCATTGTAAAGTTCTATATTCTATTGAGGGCAGCAAGGTGGCACACTGGTTAGCACTGCTGCCTCACAGTGTTGGGCACCTGTTTGCGTGGAGTTTGCACATTTTCCCCATGTCTGTATGGGTTTCTGCCAGGTGCTCCAGTTTCGTCCTACAATCCAAAAATGTGCCGATTTGATGGGTTAACTATGGTAAATGTGGGGTTATGAGGATAGGGTGGGATGCTCTTTGGAGGGTTGGTTTAAGCTTGATGGGCTGAATGGCCTCTATCTGCACTGTGGTGATTCTATAATGAGAGCTTCAGCAGCTTCAGGAAGGGACAGAGTCTGATAATAACATGGAGGGGAAGTTGTCAAATAAAAGTGAGAGATACAAATAAAAAAAATCAAAAGAATATATAATCTGAAATGAAGCAAATGTTTTCAGACTGCAAGGAAGACCAGGCATTTGGAAATCATGGATAAAATTCTTGCAACAAAGCATAATTACAAATAATTTAAGTATGGGAGACATTAAAGTACTAATTGAATAAATTGTTACTGTTTTAAACAGCTTTTGGCCATTTTTTCAATAAAATTATTGCTCCAAATCTGTGGAATGTACATCGTAATTGTGCTTCTAATCTGCAATGCCAGTCATCCTGCAAGCTATTTTTCTGATGTCTCAGAGAGAATAATATTTAATTAAAACAGAACTGTTTCTAATTCATATTAAAGATATAGAGAGAAGGCTTTGAAATAAGGCCGTGACCTCTTTGTTAGAGCTGCTAAATATTTAATTGTTCAATATTTTTGTATGTGTCCTTGGGAACGATGCAATTGCTTAATTTAAATATTAAAGGCACCTAGTCACAAAACATTTCCAACAAGGTTCAATGATGAGATTCTCATCACTGGCATCATAAATAGAAACCAACGATTTTTCCATAAAAATTAATTTGGAAGCAGACATTTTAACTTGACTTATTCCTAGCTATAGTTGCTGATGTGCAGACAATATCCTCAAAAAGCAGGTAAAGCACGGGCCCAGAGATCCAGGAACTCCAATTCCTGGGTGTCCGTGTGAGTGACAAAAAATGTAAACAACAACTCATCAATGAAAAGTCGAGCCACAAATTACTTTGCAGCAGCTCGGAGGTGGATGATCTGTGGAAAGGGCTGCCATAGGATTGTGATCTAACTCTTATCGGGCTCTGAGCAACAGGGTGAGCTAAAACATAGAACGTTACAGCACAGTACAGGCCCTTTGGCTCTTGATGTTGCGTTGACCTGTGAAAATAATCTCATGCCCATCTAACCTACCACGTTCCATTATTATCCATATGTATGTCCAATGCCCATTTAAATGCCCTTAATTTTGACAAGTCTACTACTGTTGCAGGCAGGTCGTTCCATGCCCCTACTATTCTTGGAGTGAAGAAGCTACCCCTGATATTTTTGATTTTTTAGATTTCTTACAGTGTAGAAACAGGCCCTTCAGCCCAACAAGTCCACGCCAACCTGCCGAAGCGCAACCCACCCAGACCCATTCCCCTACACCTAACACTGCGGCCAATTTAGCATGGCCAATTCACCTGACCTGCACATTTTTGGACTGAGGGAGGAAATCTAAATCTATCACCCATCAATTTAAAGCTATGTCCCCTCATGTTAGTCTTCACCATCCGAGGAAAAAGGCTCTCACTGTCCACCCTATCTCACCATCCGATTATCTTATACATCTTGACTAAGTATCCTCTCAACCTTCTTCTCTCCAACAACCTCTCTTTCCAATCCTCCCACTTCCTCCAAACCAAAGGAGTAGCCATGGACACCCGCATGGGCCCCAGCTATGCCTGCCTCTTCGTAGGATATGTGGAACAGTCCATCTTCCGCAGCTACACTTGGCACCACCCCCCACCTTTTCCTCCGCTACATCGATGACTGTATCGGCGCTGCCTCGTGCTCCCACGAGGAGGTTGAACAGTTCATCCACTTTACCAACACCTTCCACCCCGACCTCAAATTCACCTGGACCGTCTCAGACTCCTCCCTCCCCTCCCTAGACCTTTCTATTTCTATCTCGTGCGACCAAATCAACTAGGACATTTACCATAAACCGACCGACTCCCACAGCTACCTAGACTACACCTCCTCCCACCCTGCCCCCATAAAAACGCCATCCCATATTCCCAATTCCTTCATCTCCGCCGCATCT